>NC_048218.1:124549303-124658039 GCF_002007445.2 Ailuropoda melanoleuca | reverse complement strand
CCCCCCCTCGCCCCGCCGCAGCGTCTGACGTCCCGCGCGTCGGCCTGCGCTGAGCAGCGCAGGGAGCCAGGCAGGCCGCAGGCGGGGTAAGGCCGGACGAGTGCCCGAGAGCCGCGGTCCCCGAGGCGGGCAGGAGCGCCAGGCCGCGCGGGGCGGCGGGGTCGCGCCTCTCCTTCCGCGGTTGAACCTCGGGAGCTGGCCCAGCCCGCGGCGCGTTCGCGGAGTGGGAGGGCCCCTCGGCGCGGGCGTTAGCGGAGGGTAGCGTTAGGTTTTTGTCGCCGCGAGGGTGGCCGACAAGCACGTCCTTCGTGTCGCGCAGGCCGCCTCGTCGGTTCCGCAGGGCTCGCCCGGGAGGTGGAGACGCTGGCCTCCCGGCCCACCCTTGACCCCTGCCCCACCCCTCCCGCCGGTGGTTGCGGCCCGGCGCCTCGGGTTAGAGGAAAGTCGGACCCCGCCAGTCCCCTGGACGAAAGCATTGCGCCCAGGGCCCTTAACCAAGTTTTTCTTTGAAAGGCAGCAAAGTAAACTAAGTGTTTCTCTATTTAGGTGTGAAGAGAAAAAATGACACTCCAGTGGGTGGCAGTTGCAACCTTTCTTTATGCTGAAATAGGACTTATTTTAATCTTCTGTCTGCCTTTTATTCCTCCTCAGAGGTAGGAAACCTCCAAATCGTTACAATAAGTATTAAGTTAAAATAAGTACAGGAAACATGATGAGCTACTTTAGACTGTTTAGTGTGATATGGGGAAAGTTTTCTTAAGATTAAAAAGTTTTGAATGCTGATTATATAACATGTGCTCTTTAAACTCACAAATTTTAGGTACTAGTAATATTAAAATATCACTTTATATAAAACTTTTTATTATATATACAAACGAATTAGCTATTTCCCGTCACTTCTAAAAGGAAAAGGACCCAGTCTTTTGGTTCTGTTGATTACAGACAATAAAGTGGTGGTTATACTTTTAATACATGTCGTCATCAAATTTAATCTTGTTTATTGCCCTGAATTGGAACAGTGAACTAAAAAAAGGGAAATGGATAAATGATGTCAACAGCACGCATGGGTGCAGAAATGTTTTATTGGGGCAGTGGAACAACAACGGATAAAGTTAAGCCAGTAAATTATTTTTGACGTTGCTCTTATGTAACCCAAAGATAGTTTCATTAATGTTTAATGGCAATTTTACTACTTTTTTTCATACACAGAATTAATAATTAATATATATATATAAGTGCTGAATATGGAAAGTACCACAACCATACATTAGCGTTAATTCCTTAGTAAAGACCTTCAAAAGTCTTGAAGTACAGTACTAAGTATTTAAATTGAAGTCTTGGCTCACTTTACTCCTCTAATAATCCTCATATTGCTCAGTTTGGAGGCTGTGGGGGTGGCGGTTAGTATAGTGGACACACAACGTAACATTAGTTTCAGGTGTACAACCTAGTGATTCAACTTCTCTGTAGTTATGCCATGCTCACCACAGGTGTAGCTGCCATCTGGGGAGTTCAGTTTTAGATCCAGGAAGTTGATAGTATGAATGGTGAAATGCACTTTTAATAAAAATGTTGAAACACCTTTGTTCATGCTCATGACATAAAATCTTTCATAAATGAGATCCTAGAGATAAATTCATTGAGATCCCATGACTGGAAGAGACTTACGAAAGTTTTTGCTTTGGCTCAGGGTCCAGGTGGTCCTTACATCTCTTAACGTGCTCCTTACCTACCTAGATTGTTACTCATTTCTGTCCTTGCCTATCAGCTTTGCCATCACTTCTTCCTTACTAAAGAAAAAAAATTGAATCATACTGTAAGAAGGAGCATTAGGGATCATTTTTTCCTACCCACTCATTCAGTAGTCTAAGTAGTCTAAGGTGAGCTAGCTGATCCATGGCCGACTCCAGACAAGAATCTGGCTTTCAGCCTAGGGCTTTTTCTACTCTACTGCTCATCCTGTCTGTTTTGTTTCAAATCTCTATAATGCCCTGTTAGCTTTTTGGTAGTAGTTGCAACAAGAGAGTCCTGTATTCAGGAAAGGAAAGATGTTACTTATAAACATCTGATTTATAAATAAGGCTTAAGAATTTACAAAATATATATATTTTTTTGTCAGTTAATATTTTCTACATGAAAACGATCCATAGGTTATGGATCGTTTTCTTCCTGCCAAATATAATTTTTTTCCTACACTATTCAGGTAGCTCTTTGATAGATGTGTATGTAAACACAGATTATGTATAGGCTCATGTACAAACATACATAAAATGTGTGTGTGTATATATATATATACATATATATGCACACAATTCATTTATAATATGTCCTTACTGCGTGTATCCACATATTTTAATCTTTTATACATGTATCACCATATCATCAAAGAAAAGGCTTCATTCTTTATTTAATTTGGCTATTATTTACTCACATAACCCATTGGTTAAAGACATATAGTTACAAGTCAGGCTGCCTGGGTGTATGTCCCAACTTTGCATGTTACTGTATGACCTTGGGCAAATTATTTACCATTTCTGGTTGGTTTCCCCATCTGTAAAATAGAGGTAATACTAGTACCCACCTCATGTAGTGGTTGTGGTGATGAAATGAGCTAAAATATGTAAAAGTGCTTAGAACCATAGTCTAGTAATGACTCAATATATAACAGCTATTATCATTTCCTCCTTGAATTGAGTATTACTAGAAACTGCTAGTCATTTCCTGTAGGAAGTTTTTTTGGTGTTCCCTTATTTACTGACCTTTGAAATGTGAATTTGCATTGGGACTTAGGTGAAAGTATTGCCACTTACGTTCTCTTTCTAAAAATCTAAAATTTCTGTAATGTAAATTTTGAATAGTATCTCAGAATTGGAAGCATAGAGGCTTAGGGACCTCCTCCATCTATATTACTCTCCCTCCCTTCACCAACTTCAAGTTGTTATTTAGGGTCATTTCCCAAACTTATTAGTTAATAATTTGTCATAATCTTAAAGTAAAACTTTTTTTTAGGTTGTAAGTGTTTGAGGTTTATTTAGGTGCTTATTACTTTTATGTTTCCTTTGGACTCCATGAGTCTGTTATTCATTTAAAATGCTAAAATAATTAATTACTTAATATATATTATAAATATATATAATTTATATATATGTATATGCATATATAAACTGTTTTATATATATGCGCCCTTGTACTGGGATGCCTGGGTGGCTCAGTCAGTTAAGTGTTCGACTCTTGATTTCAGCTCAGGTCAGTATCTCAGGGTCCTTAGGTTGAGCCCCACATTGGCCCCGCACCCAGTGTGGAGACTGCTTGAGATTCTTTCTCTCCTTCACCCTCTGTCCCTCCCCCTTCTCACACACATGTGTGTTCTCACTCTCTCTCTCTCTAAAAAAAATAAAATAAAATGCCCCTGTACAAAGTTTGTTACCTTTCCAATTGTGTGGTGGATTGCTTTGTCATTCTTTGTGATTTATAATCCATACTTTCTTACCTCTGTGTCTTTGCTTGTGCTGTTTAAACTGTCTCAATGATATTTTTAATTCTTTTTTTTTTTTTAAGATTTTATTTATTTATTCGACAGAGATAGAGACAGCCAGCGAGAGAGGGAACACAAGCAGGGGGAGTGGGAGAGGAAGAAGCAGGCTCATAGCAGAGGAGCCTGATGTGGGGCTCGATCCCAGAACACCGGGATCACGCCCTGAGCTGAAGGCAGACGCTTAACCGCTGTGCCACCCAGGCGCCCCCAATATTTTTAATTCCTTTGTGGTAAAAATAGAAAAATTCTTTTACTTGGAGTATATGTTAGAAGTGTATTATGTGGGGCGCCTGGGTGGCTCAGTTGTTAAGCGTCTGCCTTCGGCTCAGGGTGTGATCCCGGCGTTATGGGATCGAGCCCCACATCAGGTTCCTCCGCTGGAGGCCTGCTTCTTCCTCTCCCACTCCCCCTGCTTGTGTTCCCTCTCTTGCGCTGGCTGTCTCTATCTCTGTCAAATGAATAAATAAAATCTTTAAAAAAAAAAAAAATAGAAGTGTATTATGTAAAAATATATAGTACCGAGTTGGACTCCCTATTCCTGAAATGTTACTAATTATTAGACCAATAGGTCTTTGTTATTTCTGAGTTATTACCCTAATTAGCAAAAAGATAGAAGGTAATAACTTCTATCAGCAATATTACATGTTACTATAAGAATTCATGTATCTTTACTTTAAAAGTTATTTTTGCTGTAGAGTGTTTAAACCACCAGACAGAAGATAATGTCAGATTATCATTAAACTTGAAAGAGTTCTTTATTTCATGAGACATGTCATCAGAAAATTGCTATTTCTCTGATATGACAGAAAAAATTAAATTTCTGTAATTCTTTTCATTCACTATACAGTTACAAAATGTTAATTGAATATTTGCAAAGCATTTCAAAATCTTCTGATTTTTTACACCTAATGTAGTTTTATTTCTTTACAGATGGCAGAAGATTTTTTCATTTAATGTCTGGGGTAAAATTGCAACTTTCTGGAACAAGGCTTTCCTTACTATTATAGTCCTACTGATTGTTCTATTTCTAGGTAAGCACTGGATTCTTCTTTTGATTGGGCTTCACTCTTAACGGGCTTCTTTTATTAATTGAATTCATTGGGTTTTTAATTAACTAAGTTGATTTTGCTATTGATGTGCAGTAGGTTATACAGGAGTCATCCTGGGATAACCACCACGTATGCCACTGTTTTCTGAGAAAATATTTCTTATGTTCCATACCACCAGCCTCTGAAATGAATTTCTTTTTATAAAACTGGGAACAACTGGTGTGAGAAGGTACAAGTAGGCGATTGTATCAGGATGTGTGAATGCACTCATGCCTCGTTTCAAAATGTCAATAGTTGTCTCATGGTATGTTATCGTTATCAAGTAAATCTCCAGCCACGAAAGAAATAACGCTAAACAAGGAAAGGACAATAAAAAAATTTGTCCCAACTCTGCCACCAGCTAACTAAATGCCTTTTTTTTTTATAAAGAGTTTATTTATTTATTCGACAGAGATAGATACAGACAGCAAGAGAGGGAACACAAGCAGGGGGAGTGGGAGACGAAGAAGCAGGCTCATAGCGGAAGAGCCTGATGTGGGGCTCGGTCCCATAATGCCGGGATCACGCCCTGAGCCCAAGGCAGACGCTTAACCGCTGTGCCACCCAGGCGCCCCTAACTAAATGCCTTTTGGAATGGTATTTCATCTCTCGGAGTTTGGTTTATCCATTTGCAAAACAAAGAGAAAAAAGGCAATCATTTTTGCAGCTCCTTCTGGCTCTAGTATTATGTTCTTTTTTTTTTTTTTTTTAAATAATCTCTACACCCAATGTGGGGCTCAGACTCATGACCCCACGATGAAGAGTCGCACACTCTACCAACTGAGCCAGCCAGGCGCCCCTGTAGTACTGTGATCTTTAAACTCTAAAATTATCACGAGAATTTCTAGTGATAACTGCCACATATCCATATAAGGAAGGAAAACGGTAGTACAAGGTTTTTTTGGTTACGTATATCAGAAACCAACTGGAGCTCACTTGAGCAAGAAAGGGGAACTTATAATAAAATACAGAGTTGTTTTAGAGCAGCTCAGGGAAGGAAGGAAGCCAAATTCCAGGAAGAGACTAGTCCTAGGAACTGAAGTGTCATTTTCACGTCCCTGCATTACTCCATGGGTCTACTTCATTCTTCCTTATCCCTGTGGACTCTGATACTCTGTTCTCAGTCATATAGCTGTGGGTACCATATAGCTGACAAGTGTCATCACGCCAGCCATATGCAAGGATTAACTAGCTATTTCTGATCCCAATTCCAATGATAAGGAAAATAAATGAGCCAGTTCGTACTAGGTTTTCAACCTTTGTCTGGTAAGCTACGGTCAGGGGTAGGAGTCACAAATCAGAACCATGACCTCTGGCTGGAACCTACATCTGTGGACAGAGTGGGTAATTAATTCTCAGAGAATAGGGACATCATGGATAGTTAATATAGGACATTTGACCTTGGACGGTAAAGGCAGGCAGATAAGGACCTATGCCTTAAGCCTCAGTGTTTCCATCTCAGAATAGGGCAATCACACCTGCTCCACTGTGGTGATGTTCAAAAGTTTAAATGCAATAGTGAATGTAAAATACACAGTCCAGTGTTCTTGTCCACCAGAATGACAATGGTGTAAATTATGGAAAACCAGTAGATTACTCAAGTTTCATTTATATTTTACTTTCAAATTTGCCTCATTTTTCTTATTGGTTGTTTCTCTAATAATCATCACAAGGTGTTCGTGTTCCTGGAGCCAGTACTAACTGAATGTGTGTGCGTATGTGTGTTTTAAGGGGTGGGAATAGGCAGAAAGGAAGCAGGAAACCCAGGAATATGTTTAGTGTCAGCAGAAATGCATCCCAGGAATTTGAAAGTTTCCATGAGTGATCCAAAAAAAAGGCTGTCTCCACGTGGTTTCTAGAAAATTGACCATACGTCACACCCTGCCCATATGGTTGCCCAGTTTCATTTTTCAGACATAGTTTCCTTGCTTTTATACAGGTAACTTTATTCTCTAGGTAGGTTTGTATGACCATTTACATTTATAAACTTCTTTGATATTATTGATTAATCTTCAGCATTTCTGCATAATGGATCCAGGAATATTATTTTTTCTTTAAAAGCCAAAGAAGCTGAATAACAATCATAAGGATCCTTCATATTACTATGTGGTTCCTCTGGCCTGCTTAGAATAGCTCATAAATACTATTGTTTTGGGATTTTTTTAGTTGTTTCCTGGTGGTTGGATGATGTTACTATATTATTGTGGCAATCTGAGAAATGTAAAAGAGGAAATAGCCATTAAGATCAAGAAAATTTTTTAAAGATGATTTAAAAGACTGGGATAGATACCTGGGTGGCTCAGTCAGTTAACCATCTGACTTCGGCTCAGGGCATGATCTCAGGGTCTTGGGATCAAGCCCTGAGTCCATAAGGCTCTGTGCTCAGTGGGAAATCTGCTTCGCCCTTTGCCCCTCCCCCTCCTTGTGTGTGAGTGTTCTCTCTCTCTCTCTCAAATAAATAAATCTTTTTTTAAAAAAAGACTATTTCATATACCTCTATGCAAATAAACTTGAATTCCTAAATAAAATGGATAACTGTGTAGAGAAATATAACTTATCAGATGAACTCTAGTACATACAGAAAATTTAAGCAGACCAATTTTCCATAGAAGAATTACAGAAAGTTATTATTAAAAAAAAAGCTACCCCCATCAGAAAAGAATAAAACCAGATAGCTTTGCAAGAAATTCCACCACTTTAAAAAAACAGACATTACTAATGCTGCTTAAATTGTTCCAGAATTTAAAGAATTTAAAGAAATTTATGAAGCTAGAAAAAAGCAAACTCTAATTGAAAATAAACCAAAAAAAATGGAAACCAAATATAAGACTGGTAACATACAACACAGAGAAAAAAGTGTTAACAGCAGCATTAGTCATAATAGCCAAATAGTGGAAACAGTCCAAATGTCTTCAGCTGATGAATGGATAAACCAAATGTGGTATATCTGTACAATGGAATGTTATTCAGCCATAAAAAATAATGGCATACTGCTATGTGCTACAACACAGATGAACCTTGAAAACATTATGCTAAGTGAAGGAAGCCAGAACACACCAAAAAAAACCCACAGTAAATAATTGCTTTTGTATACAATGTCCAGAATAGGCAAATCCATGGAGGCAGAAAGTAGATTGGTGGCTCCTGGGAGATGGGGGAAGTGTGGAATGGGTATGGGGTTTTTGAGAAGGTTGATGAAAATATTCAGAAATTAGTGTTGTTGGTTGCACAACTTTGTGAATATACTCAAAACCACTGAATTATATACTTTAAAGGGGTAAATTTTAAGGTATGTGAGTTATAACTCAATAAAGCTGCTATTTAAAAAACTTAAATAGGGGTGCTTGAGTGGCTCAGTCGATTGGGCGTCTGCCTTCAGCTCAGGTCATGATCTCAGGGTCCTGGGATCGAGCCCCGCTTCAGGCTTCCTGCTCGGGGGGAGTCTGCTTCTCCCTCTCCCTCTGCCCCTTCCCCCATTCGTGCTCTCTCTCACATGCTCTCTCTCATGTGTGCTCTATCTTTCTCTCTCAAATAAATAAATAAAATCTTTAAAAACTAAAATAGTAGTTGAGGTGGCCTCAGTTTTCTAACCGGAACCTCTTTCCTGTGGCAGTAACTCTTTCCTAAGAATGCTGATGCCTACGTGAAAGAAACAGTCTGACTTGTTTGTCCCACTGGTCTTTGAGACACCTAAGGGGCAGATCTGCCTTACCTAGGACGTACAAGAATCCAGTGACTTCAGAGTGCACTAAATATAGATATGAATAAGGTGAAATCTGTTTTCCACTAGAAAGAAATAGACCCCCTGTACCTCTGAGACTTAATGGAACTGAACGCATCAAAAGTGTAGCTCTCTGAATGTTTCCAGTAGCAGATGCCATCCCCGTGCCCATTGCGGGAGCATATGCCCCCATAGGTCAAATTCCATTTTAACCTATGCCAGTGGAAATCTCAGTGTAACCAAATATTTCTAAAATCTCAATAAAGTCATATTACTATTACTAGTATTAATTATTAATATTTTAATAATAATATATTGTTACTTTAATAATATTGCTTTAACTTAATATCATTTCAATAATTACCATAATAATTTGATAATATCGAAGGGATAATATAATAAAATGCTAGTTCAGTCAGGAAAATGGGATAATTTCATGGAATTGATCAGAATGAGAGATGACCTATATGCTACTATCAGTAGGTTGGATTTTACTCAACCTATTAGGGATAGAAAGAATGACGGATAACAGTTTGCAGTGTAGCTAGAGATGAGAGACAGTACAATGATAATAAGTCCTAGATGAACAGTACAAAAAAAAAAAATCCTGTTCAGTCAAAGGTTCTCACCAACATCCATTTACAGAGCATCTCTTTTGAGTATGGTGCCCTCCAGAGATAATAGAGGAAAAGACAAAGAAAGCCCATGCCGAAAGTCCATTATTTAAAAGTCAGTTCAGTTGTTCTAAAACTGCTTTCCATGTTAATAATAATTTTATATTAAAAGCCAAAAGTAATGTTTTCTCTTTTTCTTTCATAGATGCTGTGAGAGAAGTAAGGAAATATTCATCTGCACCTGCCATTGAAAAAGGCTTAACCAGCAGACCTGGAGCCTATGAACACACACAGATGAAACTTTTTAGGTCTCAAAGAAATCTTTATATTTCTGGATTTTCATTATTTTTTTGGCTGTAAGTTTTAAATTTTAAAACATGATATATATTTCCCTTCCTCATTTTTCTTACATATACTACAGATTTTTTTTCCTATGCTGTTTAGTATACTAACACCTTCATAAAAAAAAAAAAAAAAAACATGAAATACCCAAATAATAGTCATTACGGCTTGTAGGCTTGATAGGTCCATAATGCCCTGCATGATCTGGCCCCTGCTTCTCTCTGGAGCCTTGTCTCCTCCTGTTCTCTGACATTCACACCACATTCCACCCACACTGAGCTGTTCATGCATTCGTTCTTGCAACAAATATTTATTGAGTTCCTATTGTGTACGAGACTCCTTCCTACTTCAGGGTCTTCACACCTGCCAAAACACTCCCCTCTTTCCCTGGCTACCTTTCTATTCATCCTTCAGCCCCTTTCACAGAGAATCCATTTGTGACCATCACTTCCCCCAAAGCAGGTGGCCCGTCTCTGTTGTATGCTTCCATGGAATGTATCTCTATATTTTTTTGAGTATCATTCATGGTTGCAATTAAATACTTTTTTAACTTTTTCCTCCCCAACTAGAACCTAAACCCCTTGAAGGACTTTGTTTCATTTCCTGCCGTGTCCCCAGTACCCAGCACGTTGTTTAACACTTAGCAATTCCAAACACTTAGCCGAGGAAATACCTGTTGAATGAATATTTGAAGATACTAATTTCTATGTCTAACAATGGAAGTTACCCATAAACTGATGTGAATGAGCAGTTTTTAGGCTTGGCCAGCCTCACACAATGCTCTTTAAATAGCAAATATTGAGGTGGTGGGGGGAAGAAAATCAAAAGAACAAAAACAACTTCTCTTACTGGCCCTACACACTATCTGAAATTCTGTTTCTCCTCCTCCTGGCCAAAGGCTTCTAGAAGGAGAACAGTTAAATTAACAAGTGCTGCTGAACCTGTCTTCTAAATGCTAGTCTTATAACAAAGATTCCAAAGGAACGAGATACAGGCTTGTTTTGACAGAAAGACTTAATTTTTTTAAAAAAAGGGAAGAAAGAAAAGAAAAGAAACAAACATATGTCCTCCCTAAACAATATCTCCCTCCACCATACCTACACCTAAGGGGAATTATTTGACAGTGACTGTTTATCTTAAACCACAGTTTCTAACGACTAGTTACACAGTACTCTGATGTTTCTGTTTGTTTAGAGTGTTGAGACGTCTGGTTATCCTTATTACACAGCTGGCTAAAGAACTGTCAAACAAAGGAGTACTTAAAACTCAAGCAGAAAATACTAATGAGGCTGCCAAAAAATTCATGGAAGAGAATGAAAGACTAAAACGGGTATTTAAATTTGCTTTTTAAAAATGTGTGTAAATGTTGTTGGTTTTCCCAAGGTATATTATTTTTCAGTATCAAAAAGAGCATTTTTATAATTTGTAAGCAAAAAGTGACCATAAGTAGCAAAATTGTTCTAGGAAATGATTGTTTCAAAGTGTCTTATTCTCCTTTAGATTTGTTTGTTCTCAATTTCCCTCCATAGTAGAACGTCATTGAACCTATTTTAATGCCATTGAACCTATTTCCTATGATTAAAAGAAAAAACAGTATTCTGGGAATATGGATTTTAATTCCTTCATTACCATTATTTTTACTTTATAACAAGTAAATCTTTATAAGTCTCAATGTTTCCATTTTCTTTTCAGTTAAATTATTTTTTAAATAATTTTTAAGCCTGATTGTTTGATTTGTGTGTGTGTGTTCTTTTAAATGTTCATTATGTAGGGAGGAGAGGAAAGTAGTTAATGCTAGATTGATGACTGCACATATATTTAAAAATCTTCAATTTGGTCATGTTGCTGATACTCCTTTTTGAGAACGCTATGCTGTAATTCCCCTGCCATTCAGACAGAGTATATATTAGGAACTGATGTTTTCCCTATTAAATAAAAAGAACAGATGAGAAAATGATAGCTACAAAAGTATTTTATTTTTTTCTTAAATGTAAAATTTAAGAGTAAGATGTCAATAGCTTGAGTGTTTGCTGTTCATATTAATCCCCATAAGTTTTGCTAATTCTGCTTCTTAGAAGAAAGTGTCAATGGAACCATTCAGAAGTGAAACAAATTTTCTTAAAAAAAAAGTGTTCCTAAAATAATACAATAAAATGGTTTTCCTATTATAAATTAATGAATTGAAAATAGTCAATTATGTATTACCCCAAGTTATATTTATGTAAAAAGTATTGAGTTTAATAATAGAGAATTAACATACTTACCTTAGTCCTAGAGCCTAGCCTCTTATAGAAAGAACTATAAATACCACCCTTTTTCTAAATGAATTAGCCAATACATAATACAATAGAAGGCTTTCCAGAACCTATTAAATAAGGCAAACCTCACTGCAAAAGAAAGTGTTTGATGCTGTAGTATAATGGTCACCTATTCAGAACCCATGTTTTATTTCTAATGATGTCTGCCTTATTTTCCACTACAGCAAAAAAGGTAAAGAAATACCTTTTCTCATATAAAATAGCATTCAAAAATGTTTTTTTGGTGGTATTATAACCAGCATCTTTTAAGGAAACTTTTAGAGACTAGCACCACTTTATTTTTTACTTTGTTTTGTTCTGTTTTGAAAAGGCATTGATCCATAGCTGTCATGTAAATTTCCTTTTGTAGTAAATACAGGTCTGGGAAATCAAGCTCATGGTATTTCTGTATTCAAAAGCAGGCAATAAGTCATTTCTGCTTTTTTGGAATGTTTCAGCAGCAAAATCAGCCTCGTTTTGTACCTCAGTATTACTTGTTTCATTTTCTGTCCTTTGATCTTTTTTCAAAATGGTAAAAGTAAAAACAAAACCCTCAAAGCTTTGATTACTATATGATGGCTAAACTCAAAAGCACCCAGCCTTGTATTTGTAAACTTACTGTGTACTTATCTTGATTTAAAATTATGCCCATGATGTTAGAGTAATGAGTTCTAGTTACTAACAAAACACTGCTTTTTTCCTCTTACTCTCTAGTTGTTTTCCTTTTACTCATCAGCTTTAAGGAAATGGAAAGTGTTTCTGTAAATTTTGGTACTATTATTTTTTTTGTATACACCCTAATTAACATACTTAAATTAGTCTGGTCCTTCAAAAAAAGTACCTTCCTCAAAACATTTTTGGAACTTTCCTTTAGTATTGTTTTCACGAGTTACCCTTGCAAGGAAGTTTATTTCATGAGTACTGATTCTTTGATTCCTCCACGATTTCTCTCCTTTTGTTTGTTTGTTTGTTTTCCTCCCCTTTGATTCCATGCTATCCTGGTTCCCTGCTTCCTGCATGGGAAGGACCCAGTCATTGGCCCCAGAACATCAGAGACACGTAGATACGGTGAGCCAAAGCTCGCACACAGTAAGGAGAAAGTTCGTGAGCTGCACATTAATACCATCAGTGCCCAAAGTGTAACTAATTGACCAAGGAAAGCCAGAGGTCAGAATATCAAAGATCACTTCTGTTTTGAGCTATTTCATGTCGATTTTGAAATATTAGCTAAAGAAAGATAAAATGGCTGAAACAACTCTTTATTCTCTATCAGGGACACTTTATCAAATGGAAAGCACTTTTACTGTGAGATCCAAGAGACTTAAGTGTTAATCCTAACTCTACCAGTAATTAGCATTGTGACCTTACAGGTCCTCAAGTGCAAGGTTATAAATAATAGCTAACACTATGCCAGGTACTGCTTCAAAACCTTCACAGTAAGGTATTAACTCTTAATTCTTGGAACAACACCATGAGGATGGTACTGTTATTATCCGTATTTTATATATGAGGAAATGGAAGTGCAGAAAGGTTAAGTGACTGACACAAAACCATTCAACAAATTAATAATGACAGAGCTAAGATTTGAATCCAAGCAGCCTGGCTCTAGAATCCACACTCTTAACCACATTGTTTTGTGCCCTTTGTATGCTGTCTTATAAAATGACTTTCAGATGGCACCTGAGACCCCATTCTGTTCTGAGAGTCAGTTAATGAAACAATTATGAAAGACCAATAAACTCCTAATTTAACTGCTTTAAAATAACAGCAGTGATGGAGTTTTACTTACCAGTTTTTTTTCCAGCCACTCACCACAGTGGTATAAGGTGGGTGGGACAGGGAACACATGCATTATCGTAGCTAGTAGCTAGCTATTGAATTTCAGTTCCAGGGCTCTTGGTCTTTCTCCAGCATCAAGTCACACATAATAAATTTGGACAAGTTTGCAGGTGCAATAATGAAAGCTTATTTACAAGACCAACACAAATCCAACTTTTCCAAGTCAATGGCATAGTAATTCAAGCAGTCACTATAAACATTCCTGCAACTCAGTGGTTCTCTTCCAATTTGGGTAATCACTGGAGACTGTGTGAACTGAATTCAGTGAAGTAACAGCTAGGATTGTTTTGAACTTGAAGTGGATAACAAATTATAGAGATTTGGGGGGGAAAATCTTGTTTCTGCTCTTTAAAAAAAAATTTTTTTTTTAATTTTAAAGATAGGAGCCTCCTTCAGCTTAAGTATATACTTAAGTGTGTTTTGTCTCTTAAAAAAATTCTTTGGGGTCATATAATATATTCATTAGAGCTTTAATTCCTCCTTCTGAGGTGCCTAAACTCTGTTATAACATGATAGAACTGTATTTGATCCTATGGTACAGTTTGTATGCTCTTGTCTCATTGTTTCTACTAGATTAAAGTTACATGAGAGCAGAGACCATGTTTCTCTTACATTTTTATCCCTTATATCAACTAATTGTAATAAATTTGCATGTAGCCCATGCTCAGTAGAACTTTGTGAGTTTTGTTTATTGGATATACCATCTTACATTAGAAAGGGAATTACCCTGCAGTAGAAATTATTTTCTGTCACTTTGTTTAAAATTGCCCTGAGCTGCTTTTTTTACCTGACTATGGAAGCTGTCAATATCAAGTTGCTGCCGCTTTATTTACTCAAATAACCCATGCCAGTGTATACACATATTTCGTTTTTCAAATATTAATCTAATTTGCCTTTCTTGGTAACTTAAATATCTTAAAATTTCTCTAAGATAAGTAAGCTTCTTAATTCTATTAACAATGATAGTTTCCTTTTAGACTCACAGATTATGAAATGTTTCCTCCATGATATTTTTATTTTAGTCAAATATTTTACTATTCTGATCTTAATTTTTCTTGCCTAGAAAAGATGATCCACAGAGAGCCTGGGTGGCTCCGTTGGTTAAGCATCTGCCTTTGGCTCAGGTCATGATCCCAGGGTCCTGGCATCAAGTCCTGCATCGGGCTCCTTGCCCAGCAGGGAGCTTGCTTCTCCCTCTGCCTGCCACTCCCCCTGCTTGTGCGCTCTCTCTCTCTCTCTGAC
The DNA here is from genome assembly GCF_002007445.2 of Ailuropoda melanoleuca. Taxonomy (NCBI): domain Eukaryota; kingdom Metazoa; phylum Chordata; class Mammalia; order Carnivora; family Ursidae; genus Ailuropoda; species Ailuropoda melanoleuca. The sequence goes on along the minus strand of NC_048218.1, from coordinate 124,643,361 downwards.
AAATGAGTAAAATCTTTTTTTAAAAAAAGGAAAGAAAGAGAAAGAAAGAAAGGAAGGATGATCTACAAACATACAAAAAACATTTTAAAAGCCTGCATAGATTTTAAAATATAAAAAGCTTTGTAAAAGTTTAACTGAACAAGAGTAATTTGGGTACTATTCTATGACTATTCAGAATTAGGTAGAATCGGGGCGCCTGGGTGGCACAGCGGTTAAGCGTCTGCCTTCGGCTCAGGGCGTGATCCCGGCGATCTGGGATCGAGCCCCACATCAGGCTCCTCCACTATGGGCCTGCTTCTTCCTCTCCCACTCCCCCTGCTTGTGCTCCCTCTCTCTCTCGCTGGCTGTCTCTGTCTCTTTCGAATAAATAAATAAAGTCTTTAAAAAAAAAAAAAGAATTAGGTAGAATTTTCCAAACGTAGAGATGGCCCTGACATTTTACACTTACCCATCCCCACCCTGACATTATATTCCTTTTTTACAGATTGGTCTGCATAAAAATAGTCTGAGTAGACAGCTCTGTAATTGGAACATAATGGTTTACCAATTAATATCATCCTCAGAACTGTTTTTCTCCTTAGATTTACATCACACACTTAATGGAGGAAAAGCCATTCACATTACTTACCTAAATACTTTTTGGAAACATAATTTTAATTATAGCCCAACCAGAAACTCTTATTTTCATTTCAGAGATTTCAGCCTTAGTAAAAAAAAATCTTTTTGTTTGCCAAATATCAAGTTTCTATCAGCAAAAGTACATTGTAGGAAATTATAAAATACTAAAAGGACAAAGAAATAAAGACCGTATTGCAATGAGCACTGGGTGTTATACGCAAACAATGAATCATGGAACAGTACATCAAAAACTAATGAAGTACTGTATGGTGACTAACATAATAACAAATATTAAAAAAGAATCGAAGACCAATAATTTTAAATATGTTATTCAGCCTATTTCCTGAAATAATATTGGTTGTTGCAGTCTAAGCTTACTTCTTTCCATAACTCTCTTTTCTGATAGCTCTTGAAAACCTATGCCAAGGAAGAGGAACACATTTTGGAAGCAGAAAATAAAAAACTAGTAGAAGACCAGGAAAAACTGAAAACTGAATTAAAGAAGACTTCAGATGGTAACTTCTTGGGCATGTGCGGAAGTAGAAAGTGTAGCATCATATTTTATGCAGTTACTCTTCACTGTTTTCCCTAAAACAAAACTAATGGCTCAATGTTCTTCTGGCTAAAATACTGAGAGTGGCCTATTTATAAATTCCGGCTCAAATATGAAGATAAAACATGATTTTGGCCAAGAGAAACATGTTCTGTTATACAGAAAAACATGTAGGTGTTTCAGATCTGTGTTGTAAATACAGATGTTCCTACCTTAGCAAAAGAGCTATGTTCCTGAAAAGTTGCTTGTAAACACAGTTTTGGAAAATGAATCACATTTTTCCATCATAGTATATTGCTTCTTTGGAAGAAGCAATCTCAGGGGGACAGTTTTGGTTACAGGAAAATATACTGCTTATCTCAAACCCTAATATTTCTTAACTGCCAGATATAAGGAAAGCATTCCCTGAAAAGAGATGGATAGTGTAGAGTAAGCAACAATCTGGGGTTGCTGACAATTTGAATGGCTTATTCTAAAATACATTGCAATCAGGACTTGGGAAGTCAGCTATTTCTTCTGTTTTTTTGTTTCTTAATAATTCTGATAGCATTTTCTTCTTCATAAAAAAAAAATGTTATTGCTTATAGCCACATAACGCAGAAAAGTAGGTACCCTAAGTCCAGTGTCATCCCAGGAAACTCTGAGTAAAAATTTGTGGCTGGACCCCTGGGCAACATCCTCGCATATAACAGATATTCCTTGATGTTGTCCAGACAGTAGCAGACCTCTCAGCCAGTTAGAGTTAAGATAATGATCAATGTATAGACCTTCTCCGATTTCGAATCTCTTCCACTCTCTTTGTTGGAGGTAAATTAGAGAATGTCCAGTGACTGAATCATGGACCTACTTTAGACCATTTGTAAGTTTATATTTCTTTAAATAGATCTTGGCTTAATAAAAGTTTTTTATATTATAAATTGCTTTATTATCTACTTACAATATTTGGATAAAGTTTATTTCATCAAGATGTATTTGTATTTGATATGGAAAGCCCAAAGATAAAAGCTCATTCTGTAAAAACAAAACAAAATACATAGGATATTTCATATGATATAAAATTCTTTAATCACTTTCCTACTTCTTATTTAAAGTGAAAAAAAAAGATTAGAGGCAGTAGTTAAAAAAAAAGTTACTCTTCTAGACAAGATAGTGTATTATGTGATTGGTGTAGTATAGCCCAAAATTCATTTTTGGTACTGTTGCCTCTTCTGTTGTTACAAAAGATTTGGAACATGATCAACAAGTTTTAACACTTACATGAAAATAAATTTAGTAATCACCCACCCTCTATGTTAGACATTTAAGAAGAGAAGCAGTGTTCTTCTTTTTCACCCAGCATAAAATATTGCTGCAATCCTTTTGAAGAATTCAAGGGACTATTTCCAAAATACCTTTTATTAGCATTAAAAAAATGGTTTCAAAATCCTGCTTTTTTTCATACCCACCATGGCGTGGATCCCTCTTTTAATGTAAGAAGGGTGGTACAAAGATAAAAGACAACAGGTTTTTTGCCATGCTGCACCTATCTTAACTTTAAGTTTAGTTTCTTTTTCCTTTACCTTTCAAAAATCCCAACTTTAAGATATTTTGAGCTTTGACTTTGTAAGTCTGAGATACAACTCTAAATCTAATATTATTTTAGAGTAATATAAGAAACTCAGTATTTCTTTAACAGACAGTTGAGATGTTTGGAGTAGATGAACTCTTTGATAATGTAGACATTGTGTTTATAATCTGATAGCAAGAGATACCAGCTTCTGTGTTTAAAGTGTAGACTACAACTCTACTTTCAGAGTGAATCAGTGTTGAGGTAAAAGCAGATTTTACCTGTTTGAGTATGTCCTGTTAGGTTTCTGCAAGATGTGTGATATTTTATGAACACAGTTTATGTACCCAAAATTATTATTTCACATAACAGTATTAATGACCTTGAGAAGATCAAAGTTCCATTTCTAAAGGAGATATATCTTTGGCTCTGTTCTCTTGACGTATTCCAGTCAAGTTCATTAAGGCAAGAACTAAAAAATTATGTGAATTAATAGTGCAAGAGACTCAGGTAAATTCAGTAGTACAATGCTTTGTACCTATTGTCATTCAAAATCCTTGATTTCTAAACATGAAGGATATTAAGGCTGACAGGGCTTAAGAAATGTTTCAGAAAGTTTTTTTTATATTTGAAAATTGAGTAGAAAAGCACTGTCATTTGTCACTTCATGGAGGCAAATAGAGTATTTCAATATGAATTTTCTTACCCTTGGTGATGGTTTAATCTAAGTGAAACATTTTCTCCAAAGTATACTAGTGGAGATAAAGCATAAATACAAATGTTTAGCCTCAGATTGGAAAAGCAGTGTTCTGAACACAGGTATTAAGAACACTCTATTGGTAGTGCCAAACACTCCATCAGTTTTTAATCACCAGCTCAGATTTGGACCAGAGTTAGTAAATTGTCTGTGCTTCAGTGCGGTAATATGACCCCAGTGATCCAAAAGAGAGCACACATGTCCCAAAGCACCTAATTTATAGTTAGGACTAACTTAGTCAGGTGTAAGGACCTGATCTATCATTTTTAATGATCTGTTTAACAATAACTCTGATACCCCAGTACGTGGAGTAATTGGGAAAGGGCACTGCCATGCAGAATGAGAACTTAGGTTTGAAGAATTTACAGAGCTCACATAATAATAACAAAAAAAGACCTTAGAAGCTCTCATAATAAAAATAGATCTTGTATGCGGTGGGAAACCTTATGATGTCCAAGGAGATTGACTTCAAAGGAGTCTCCCAGGATAGCTACTGGTTTTTATTCTTACAAAGAAATACCTTCTTGGCATTTATGCTTATAAATATATACCTTCTTGGGGCGCCTGGGTGGCACAGCGGTTGAGCGTCTGCCTTCGGCTCAGGGCATGATCCCGGCGTTGTGGGATCGAGCCCCACATCAGGCGGCTCCTCTGTGAGCCTGCTTCTTCCTCTCCCACTCCCCTTGCTTGTGTTCCTTCTCTCACTGGCTGTCTCTATCTCTGTCAAATAAATAAAATCTTTAAATAAATAAATAAATAAATAAATAAATAAATAAATAAATACCTTCTCAATATATATTAACTAGAGGAAACATGTGCCATTCAGTCATTGCCTGCACTCATGCAATGGTGAAAGTAGATATGATTTTGAAAGTGAGGGCACCTGGCTGGCTCAGTTGGAAGAGCATGGGACTCTTGATCTCGGGGTCGTGAGCTTGAGCCTGATGTGGAGTGTAGAGATTTCTTAAATAAAACAAAACAAAAATGTTTTTAATAAAAATTTAAAAAAAAATAAAAGTGAGTTTCAGGGCACCTGGTTGGCTCAGTCAATAGAGCATGCAACTCTAGATCTCAGGGTCATGAGTTCAAGCCCCACATTGGGCATAGAGGTTACTTTTTTTAAAAAAAAAAAGTGATGTTCTTGTGGAAATGTCTCCTCCTTATTCCTTTATGAGCAGAAATGTATTCATAACATGCTACATTTTAAAAGGAGTTCTCCGAGCTGCCGATCTTACAGTAGAGGTTGAGTAGTAGCCTACCTATTTCTCCTACATAAAGGGAAAAGAGGAAAAGACAAAAAAAGTGATTGAGGCAAAATCCTTTACCTGGCTCTATCCTCCTTCTCTCCTTCCCTCCCTCCCTCCTTCTTTCCTTCCTTCCTCTTTCAGTCCATCGGCAATTTTTTAAAGAACTTTTCAAATTATTTATTTATTTCAAGATCTTTTAACATGGAACATAATTAAAATAAGACATAGCTTTTTATGCAGATTTAAAACTGAGGGATGGGGCTCCTGGGTGGTTCAGTTGGTTGAGCGTCTAACCCTTCATCTCCGCTAGGGTCTTGATCTCGGGATCATGAGTTCAGGCCCCACGTTGAGCTCTGCCCTGGGCATGGAGCCTACTTTAAAAAAAAAAAGAAAAAGAAATAAACAAAACTGAGGGCTTTCCAATTCCTTAAAAATGAGTTATTTGAGCCATCTATCTATCTAAAAATTCTCAAAGTCTAACATAAGCATTTGTTCTTATAGTTGAAAATTTTTGTGAGCATGAACTGTCTTTATTTTTTTTTTAAGATTTTATTTATTTATTCAACAGAGTTAGAGACAACCAGTGAGAGAGGGAACGCAAGCAGGGGGAGTGGGAGAGGAAGAAGCAGGCTCATAGCAGAGGAGCCTGATGTGGGGCTCAATCCCATAACGCCGGGATCACGCCCTGAGCCAAAGGCAGATGCCCAACCGCTGTGCCACCCAGGTGCCCCTGAACTGTCTTTAATTTGCAGCTATATCAAAGCCGTCACCTCATTTCGAAGTTGTTAATAGTTTAAAAAATGTGTTAGTTTTGGTCATATTGTTTGCTTTATTTCCTCTTAATGAGCTTTTATAATTTGAATAAGAAATCCCGATTTTTTCTCCTCTGTTTATATATTTGGAAGTTTCTGCTTCTTTGCCATCTCCTTCCCTTTTCTTAATAACTAAAGAAAAGTCCATATTAAAAATAATAGTACAGTTTATTTAATGGATGTGACAATAGGCAGTATGTAATTAATAGTATATTAATTAAGCAAAAAAATTGCACCAAACTATTAATAGCAGTTTTCCTTGGGATGTACAAAGAATTTATTTTTTTCTGGAGTTGAAATTATTTTCTGTAATGAATTTCTTTTTTGTGTACAGTGAAAAGGATAAAAAGAAAACAAACTCTCTTCCAATATCCAAGTAATCTAAGGCATCCTTTTTGGGGCTTGAATTATCTAATTGATTGAGTCTATTCCCAACTTACCCCCTATTCCTTACTTTGAGGGTAGATACTACATCTTAGAAGTTGTTTAACCATTGCTAAGTGACATGGATCACCTTGCAAAATCTGAAAATATACTGGGTCGTTCTAGTCAAGTCACTGAACCTTTTATAGGCCACAGTTTTCTGTAAAATGAGGTAATTGGCCAGTTAACCTTTAATGTCTATGTATCTCCAAATAATATAATTAAGCAAAAGTGACCATCAAGAATTATTTTCACTAGACCCTTTTACCAAATAAGATTGGTCATGGGTTCAGGGAATTAGAGCATGAAGATACGCCTATTTGAAGGCTACCATTCAACCCACTTACAGGACCTAGACCTAGAAAAATGAATGGAACATTCATTGAGCTCACCAGACGTTCACAATCTAGACAACCACGTAACTAGACAACTATGGTCTTGAAGAATCGTATTAGCAGAACATAGAGGAGGAATGCCTTACCCCACTGGATGGGAATGGGTTGCTGAAAAATCTTGGAGGCAAGTGGCCTTTAAGCAGAAATTTAAAGATGAGTCTGGGTGGCTCAGTCAGCTGGGCGTCTGCCTTCAGCTCAGGTCATGATCCCGGGGTCCTGGGATGGAGCCCCGCCTCAGGCTCCCTGCTCAATGTGGGGCCTGCTTCTCCCTCTCCCTCTGTACCCTGGCTTGTGCTCTCTCTCTCACTATCTCAAATAAAATCTTAAAAAAATAAAAAAAAATTTAAAAAATAAAAAGAATTATTTTCACTGTGGCTTTTTGACCCTTAAAATTGCATTTATTTTTCATGAGAGAAAATTTTTCACTGTAAGTTACCTTTCTTCCAGACCAAAGTTCAGCAGGTGGTTAATTAAGCCATATTCCTCACAGGAGAAAAATGTTTCATGTAAGCTTAGAATCATTAGGACAGGGCCTGGCATGTTTTATCCACCTATTAGCTCATAGCTCAAGTGTGTTATATGGAATGGGGCTACAAATCTTAAGTCTCTTGGGTGAGACATACCATTTCTCACTAGGTTATAGTGTGGTTGTTTGTTTAGAACATCTGTTGGAATATTGATATGGAGTAATATAACTGCAGGAGAAGAGAAATGATTTAAGTAAAGAAATCAGCTTGTTCTTTGCATTGTAAATATGGGGGAAGTAAGTAAGACTAGATCTTTAGATCTTTTCTCTCCAAGAATCTTTCCTTATGGAATTATAACACAAAGTAGTCACTCTAATGCTTAAACAGAGTACCTAATTCTTCTTTTTTTGTTTTCATTTTACCAGAGTTTTCATATACAGAAATGCTAAAAGTCAAAAGTACTACCAGGCGTACAGTGAAAAATAGCAGTTCCCTGAGACCCATCCCCAGACACAGCAACATTCAACTCATTTAGCTGTTTCTTCTGATGTTCACCTCCAGATTTCTAAATGCAATGTTTAGGTAGCTGTTTTTTGATCTTTCAGTGTGTGGGATTTTCTCTTTGACTTTCTTACATGGAAGGGAAGAACTTAGCTCTCTTGCCCAGCTCCTCAGACACATTTCCCATCCCGCATCTTTCCAATATAAGCATATCATAATTTTTCTTACATCACATTATTATGAGTACGTACCTACTATTCATCATTGTCATGAGAACCACTTTGCCTCTTTCCTATGCTGATACCCTCTTTTCCTGAGTTCCATGTTTTCCACTTTTTATTTACTCTCTCCTTTTGGTGTAACATACCATCCAATAGCTTCCTGAGGAAGAGTTCATGAAAGGTAAACAATTTGAAGCCATGAATGTCTGGAAATCGTTATTTTCTGATAATAACTATCATTATTTTAGCCCTACCTTTTGTTGCAAAATGCTTAATCTCAGACATTTGAATGCAGTGCTCATTATCTTCTTGCTTCTGTTGTTTCTGTTGACGTGGCAAGAGTCATTCCAGTCCCAGATTCTTTTTGTATATGGCCTGTTTTGTTTTGTTTTGTTTTATTTTGCCTTCTGGAAACTTGTAGAATCTTCTTTCTGTCCTTAGGATTATAAAATTTCATCATGAGAGAGATTTTAGGAGGCAGGCAGAACCAACAAGATTAGGGGAATGAGGGAAAGCAGAAATTTAAGACAACTCCAGGTTTCTAATTTGGTTGACTAGGTAGGTAATACTTTTACCCTAGATTAAGACCAAAGGAGATGTGGGGTGCCTTCTTTTATTTGGAGAGAGGGAAAGCAGATAAAATAAGTGTGGTTATAAATATGCTGAGTTGGCGGAGCCATCAGGATATCCTAGTGAAGATGCCCAAAGAACAGTTGGAAATACAAATTCAAAGCTCAGAAGAAAGGTCATCTCAAGCTAGAGTCTAAGCCATCATACATATGGATAACTCTGACAGTTAAGTCAAGGAGTTAATGGGACAGTCAGGGAAGACTGTATTGGGTGAGAAGGAAGAGGTCTGAACAAAGAACTCTGGCACATACCAACATTTGAGGCTTAGGCTGAGAAGGTTTGACCTGATAACGTTTCACCTCTGGCCATCTAACTCTCAGTCATTTAGCTAGTAGTACAGGTCCCCTGGATTCCAGGCAGACACCTCTACTTTGCAGTATGTATTAATAACATGAAACCTGCTGATGACCAAGAAGGTATTTATAATACAAAATGCTAAAGGTAATTATAAAATTTTCTTCTAAAATTTTAAAATATCTTTGAGGGGTACTTGGGTGGCTCAGTCAGTCGAGCATCTGACTCTTGATTTCAGCTTGGGTTATGATCTCAGGGTGCTGAGATCAAGTGCCATGTCAGGTTCTATACTCAGCAGGGAGTCTTCTTGAAGTTTCTCTCTGTCCCTCTCCCCCAACACACATGCACTCTCTCTCCCTCTCTCTTTCTCTCTCTCTCTTTCTCTCAGATAAATAAATCTTTTAAAAAAATAAGACATCTTTGAAAGGTATTTTGAAACTGCAAAAAGGAACAGAGTGAGAAGCGTGTGGTTAACATGAGCTGGAGGAAGTTAGGAAATATGAGGAATCTGAAGCTTGAGAAGCAAAGACAATAGCTCAGCCATGCTGCCTCCTCTCTCCCTAGACTACCTCACAGATTACTGCAATTTGATCATTTCTTCCAAATTTGAAAACGGATAGTATTTTCCTTCACTTCCTCCTTCCCCATCTTGTTTCACCTTCTTCTCAATTATTGGCAGGAGATTGCTGTTGAAGTAAATTTTTATTTACCCAACACTTCTGAAGGTTTGTATTTCATTTCGAGAAGTCTTCAAGTGAGTTTCCTGGAACCTGCTTTGCCCTCTACACTAGGTTAATAGCACATTCTTCTGCTTCATAGAAGTCCCCACAAGTTTCATGAACCAAATACCCCGCAACGGTTTTTATAGGATTAGTTCCTGGGGTTTGAGATTCTGCAGATGGCCACGTGTTCCTGCAGGGTTACATATTAAAGGGGTTTTAGCAACATGGAGTCTTTGCTCCGTTCCATTTATGAACTTTTCTGTGTACCTGCCATATACGAAGTATTGTGCTGCATACTGGGAGGGATACCAAGGTGAATGCATTGTCATCCCAGTCTTCAAGGATCTCTAGTGAGAACGGTAGGTAAATTCACTGATAACAGGAATGTGAGGCAAGGGATAATAACTGAACTGAAGGTATAATTCAAAGGGGTATGGTAGCACAGAGGAGAAAGTGATGGATTCTTACCAGCAGAGTTGAGGAAAATTTCATGAGGGAGGTATTTGAGCTTGGTCTCAGGGATGAGAGGGATTTCAGAAGCAGAGATGGCCATGTCTTCCCCTAGCCTCAGGAACGCACATGATCCAAGGATTAAAGGCCATTATGCCTAATAGAATGGTTTATGGCTGAGTTTATGGAATGGGCGTGATGAGGCTGACAAGGAATCTGAGACAAGATCCAGGGACCATGAGTCCCATGCTTACAAGTCCACCATTTATTCTAAAGTAAGTCCTGAGGGTGCAGCAAGTTTTTAGCAAGAAAATGTAGAGCCATGAACCGTCTTTCACCAAATAATTTGTAGACAGAGATATAGAGAAGAAAGGATAAAAGAGCTCTCAAATATGTAAATGTCTTTATTTCAGAATTCTCTTGCACAGTTTGTTTGAAGATGCTAAAGGCATCAGATATTTGGAAATGCGGAGTTTAAAGTTACTCATACTTCATTTGACACTAGTTTTTGCATATTAGCCTCTCTGTGACCTTGGGGAAGGTACTTACTCTAAGCTGTAGTTCTTCATGGAGTCATTATGTCTAAAGCACACGGCCCAGTGCCTGGTCTGGGTTCAAATTTAATAAATCGCTAGGCTTTACCATTGTCGTTGTTATTATTTCCATCAGAAAAGTTTCCTTATACCTGCATTTTCAACCTAAAAAATGTCGAAACTAATTTAAAGCCTTTACCTCAAGAGAGAATTTTTCTGACACTATCTTACTTTTTAAATCCATGTAATACTGGCTTTTTTGTATATCATAATGAAAAGGCAATCAAATTTAAGGTAAAATCTTTCACAAGCTTCTAAATTGAAAAAGAGAAAAAAGACCTTTCAGAGTCTGATCAACAGTACAACATGCAGTGTTAGATGTTTGACTTGTTCATTTGCTAATTAAATCTGGGGTTGGTTTATAAAACCAAAGTAAAATAATAGCTCTGTTCTTTTCTGTGGGTGTCTTGGAAAGATATTAGTTGGGCCCAGGGTGTTTTAAATGCCCAGTGTTTCTGGGTGACGAACACCAATGAAATGGATTTGTGTTTGGTTTTGAAGCTGGAGCATGAGTTTTTACTTTGGGGCGCCTGACTGACTCACTTGGTAGAGCACATGACTCGTGATCTTGGGGTTGTGAGTTCTAGTCCCACATTGGGTATAGAGATCACTTAAAAATAAAGTCTTTTTTTCTTTTTTTTAGAGCTTTTGCTTTAGAGGTTGCTTGATGGGGGCATTTCCACATGGAAATTCACCCAGAGTCTCAGATCAACCTAGCCAAAATTAAATTTGTCATCCTCTCCAAATTATCCCCTCTTTGGGTTCCTGGGTCAAAATCTAGCTAGATTGCTAGAAAATTAAAGGAGGGGAAAATACTTTTCTTTCTAAAATTAAATCTCATTGCAAACCCCCTGTCTGGATAGCCTTTGTTCTTTCTACAAGGAAAATTGATGAAGTTAAAATGGGAGACTTTTTAGGAGGTTTCTTAAAATCTAAATTTAAGAGAAACTGATAACACTTACAAGTGTTGTTTTAGGACAAGGGCCAGCAAACTATGGGCCAAATCCTGCCTGCTGCCTTGTTTTTATAGATTAAATTTTACTGGAATAAAGCCATGCTTATTCATTCACATATTTCCTATGACTACAGAGTTGAGGCTAGACAGAGTCTGCATGGCACAGAAGAAATATTTACTATCTGGCCCTTTATAGAAATAGTTTAGGAACCCATATTTAAGGTCTTCAAATAAAGAAGAGTATCTTTTTCAGTACAAAGCAGGTGATGCTGAAAAAAATTGCTTCTGCCGTCAATATTATAAAATTTAGTGTCTACCTAATTGCTCATTGAATATTGATCAGATAATTTAAGAAATTATATATACTTATGTATAGTAAAGCTAGTTCTTTGTTTATAGTCCACGCAAATTGATTCCTTCAATTCTCATATATGATGGGTTGATAATTCTTCTATATGTCATGTATTTCTTCTGCTACACATGAAATTGCTTTATAAAGTATACCCTTTTCAAAGCAATTTGTATAATCTGTATTTACACAGTGCTTTGCCTAAAATGTACATCCCAATCTTTAAGTGGAAAGCCAACATATTCATATAGTTTTTAATTATTCTTTGCTAAGTAACAGATCCAAAATTATTTTCTTAAACACTGAAGCAACCTAAGATTAATTGAGGACATCTTTATGCATTTATTGCACATGCAGTGGGGCTGATTTTATTTGTTAAATTAGAAAGCCTGTTCTCCTCCGCTATGAGCCTGCTTCTTCCTCTCCCACTCCCCCTGCTTGTGTTCCCTCTCTCGCTGGCTGTCTCTATTCTCTGTCAAATATAAATAAAATCTTTAAAAAAAAAATTAGAAAGTCTGTTTATCAAGTTCCCTGGCCCAGAGTATCATTAAACTTTTAAATATCCACATGCCAAAAGACCATGTCTTTTCTAAACCCCAAAACCACTTAACCCATGAACCTCACCCATATTCCCAGTAGCCCAGAATGTACGGGCAGGCACTTGTATGTGCAGAGTAATCATTCAGTTTCCCTTTGTTCTGGGCAGGAGAAAAGTAGATCTATATTTGGTTTTATTTATTAATGTTGACTCTGTGATATAATTAGTTGTGCAGCTTTGTTTCCATTCCAGAAGTGTCTTAATCCTCTTGCAGAGCATGCAGTCTTGTAAAGCATGTCCCCGTTTGTCTTTGCACCTTTCGTTTGGCTTCTTCATATTGCCACCAGAGTAGTTTTCAACACCACAGATCTGATTATGCCTCTGCACTATTTAAAACTCTTCCTTGGTTCCTGTCACCTTTGCAGCTCTCCAGGATGACACTCATCATCTTCTGTGATCTGGCCCCCATCGTCATCTGCAGCTCTGTCCCCCAGCCTTGTCCAGTCTAAATGTTATACTCCTACTCCATTAAATATCGTAGTTGGGAGTTCTCCTTACAGTGGTGTTTCCCTACTTCTCCCTTTCGCCCACGACTGCAGGGCTCCTTCCTTAATCCTTCACTCTTGTTGATAGCGTACACTCATCCTTCAGCTCCCGCATTGTCATGTCTAAGCAGCCTCCCTGAAACTCCCTTCCATCTGGACTGAGGGGCCACCTTGTGAACCTCCATATTGCTGCATGGCTGCTTATGTGATAGTGCGCTCTGTAGAATTTTCCTTTTTATTCGTTTGTCTTTCTTACTAGATTACAAGTGCTGTGAAGGCAAGGGCCACGTCTAAGTCAACTCTGTGTCCCCAGTATTCAGCTAGTGTCCCGACACTGACTTTGGTGCCTGCTCTTCCCTCCTTACCCAGTTCCAATTTCATGGCTTATCCTAATTATGTTCTTGCTAATTACTCATCTTCTTCATCTCCTTACCCCCTCGCTCTCCCCCTCCTTCCTTCCTCCTCTACTCCCTGGCTCTCTCTAGGACCTAGCTGTGGTTAATCATCGCATCTTTACCTACTTGGCACCTGTACCCAAACATGTCAGCATTGCTGAGGGGACCAAATTTTTGCTTTAAATAAATGGTCACTAAATTCTGTGGACCCTCAACATGCATGACAGCCCCATTGCACTTCTCTAAATTCTCCTTTCCACACTCCAAGACTGTCAGATCTCATTGCACTTAAAAATTCTAAGTTCACCCTCTTTCATCGGGCACAAAGAATTAATCAGGCAAAACTTCATCTTCTCGGGGCGCCTGGGTGGCACAGCGGTTGAGCGTCTGCCTTCGGCTCAGGGCGTGATCCCGGCGTTATGGGATCGGGCCCCACATCAGGCTCCTCTGCTGTGAGCCTGCTTCTTCCTCTCCCACTCCCCCTGCTTGTGTTCCCTCTCTCGCTGGCTGTCTCTATCTCTGTCAAATAAATAAATAAAATCTTTAAAAAAAAAAAAAAAAACTTCATCTTCTCACCACCAAACTACCGTCCTCCAGCAGCCGGGCTTATGGGTTCCTGTGGGTTAAGTTTCCATCCCTCATCTAGTGCTGTGGATACTAGTCTCCAGGACTTTGTTTCTACAGTTACTCCTGTACTTCCTGTCACCCTGCGAACATCCTCTGGGATCTCCTCCCCAGCAGAACAAAAACAAAAACTTCCCTTCATCTCCTATTCCTCCAGTTACTGCCCCCATTTCTCTGCTCTATTTCATAACCAGATTTCTTTTGTCCTTTTAACTTTTTATTCAGGCATAATTTCAAACTCACGGGAAAGATGCAAGAATAATACCAAGAAATTCCTCTGTACCCTTCACTCAGTTACCCAATGATAACACTTTACATTTGCCTTCTCTTTTTCTCTGACTCTCTTCCTATCATGCTCTCACTTATTATTTGGATATTTTCCAACTGTTGACTTCCTAATTCCCTTATTCCTTCTACATTTGTTAGATGCCATTAATTGATAAGGAGGAGTCTTCCTTTATCCCCTAGTTATATGTTTCTTTAATTCATTCAGTGGGTTAGAATCCATTATGAGCATTATGCTTTTTGTTCACATTGTCTCAGAACTGGCAGTTGAGTCTTTTCAAGTGGAGTGTCATATCATTTTGTCATTTCCCCATTCTGTAAGCACTTACCTTCTGGTATAATGAGACATACCAAGCTCACCTTATACTTTCCTTTCTCCAGCCCTTGAATCACCATTTCTCCAATGAGCCTTGGTTCCTTTAAGCAGAAAATGGGATTCAGAAAATAGGATCTGGATCCTGGATGTGCCCATTCCTACTGGGGCGTCATTATTTATAGGCTCTCTCAGCAGACAGCACTGATGGTAGCTAAAGTTCCACCTCTCTAGAGAAACTTTTCCTGACTGCCAGTCTCTTGTAGCCGTCCAGGCGCTCACTCTGCCAGCCGTCTATCTGGACTTCTGTGTGACGCTTAACACTTGGTTGGTCTCTGTATTGTGTGTCTTCCTTCCAGATTAGAAAATGGCTTTTATGAGAACAGAGACCCTGTAGCTGTCTTTTCACTCAGCACTCAGAAAAATGCCTGATGCCTAGTAAGTTTTTGAATGGGTAGATGAGTAGATAACTCCCTTGTCTTGGGACAGTTTCATCTGTGTAAAACTTCTTCTTTTATGTCACGAACAACAGGAACCTCAGCAGTTAGTAACCAGAAGAAAAATCTCCTCCCTCATATTATTTTTCTTTTTTTAAGATGGTATTTATTTATTTTGAGAGAGCACACAGGGAGGGGCAGAGGCAGAGGGAGAGAGAATCTCAAGCAGACTCCGTGCTGAATGCAGAGCCCGACACAGGGCTTGATCTCATGACCCTGATATTGTGACCTGAGCTGAAATCAAGAGTTGGATTCTTAACCGTCTGAGCCACGCAGGTGCCCCTTTCCTCATATTCTTGATGAAATAGGAAAGATTTGCCATCACTGTTAAGGAGCTTATTTCTTACCACCCTTTCTATATTTATTGTACATATTGACCCTAATATATGATTGCATAACAACACTTCTTGTGAGCTCTGATTTTAAATATTTAATGTATTAAGCTCATTTCTTTACTAGAACATCTGCTTTTCCTTTATTCACCTTTGTACTGCTCACTCACTGACTTTTTAGAATATTACCACTTGGTCCTTCTTTGTTTTTTAATATATACTATAATACATAATTGAAAAACATAAAGATATTTTACAAAAGAAACTTTTAACTAAATTTTTCTTTATTTAGAACAAAGAAATCAGGCATATCCTATTTGATAGGTTTTTACTTAGATAGTACTTACACCCTAATGAATGTTATATCTGATCCTGTATGCATAGTGTTTTGTTGTGTTGTGTTCCCTTTATACTTTTCTTAAATAAATTTTGTATGTTAAAACAGTTTAGATTTACAGAAAAATTGGTAAGGTAGTATAGAGAAGTCCCATGTAACCCACTCCATTTCCCCTATTATTCATGTCAGGCATTAATGTGGTACTTTTATACAATTAATGAACAAGTTTTGATACATTATTATTGGCTAAATTCCCTAGTTTATTTAGATTTCCTTAGTTTTTACCTGATTTTTTTTCCTTTCCAGGATCTCATTCAAGATACCACAGTACACTTGGTAGTCATGTCCCCTTAGGCTCCTCTTGGCTATAATATCTTCTCAGACTTGGCTTATTTTTGCTGACCTTGACAGATTGGGGAAGTAGTTGTCAGGTATTTTGTAGAATGTTTCTCTGTTGGCATTTACCTGTTGTTTTTCTTGTGGTTAGACTAGGGTTGTGGGGTTTGAGAGGAAAGTCACAGAGGTCAAGTGCCACTCTCATCACATTACATCAAGAGTACATATGTGATTTATCACTACTGATATTGACCTTGATCGTCTGACTTTGGTAGTGTGTGTCAGCGTTCTGTACTATAAAGTTACCTTTTTTATTCCCTCTTTCCATAGTGCACTTTTTGGAAGGAAGTCACATCTCACACTTAAGAAATGGTTACTCTATGGGGAGCCTACGTGGCTCAGTCGGTTGGGCGTCTTGACTCCTCATTTTGGCTCAGGTTGTGATCTTGGGGTTGTGGTATCAAGCCCCAAGTGGGGCTCCATGCTCGTCACGAAATCTGCTTGTGATTATCTCTCTCCCTCTTCCTCTGCTCCTCTCCCCACTTGCATGCACGTGTATGCTCTTTCTCTCTCTCTCTCTCTCTCAAATAAATAAATCTGGGAAAAAAAGTTTACTCTCCTTGAGGGCAGAGTGTCTATATAAATTATTTGGAACTCTTCTGCAGAAATTTGTCTCTTTACCCCTATTTATTTCTTTCTTCATTTATTTATGACTCATGGGTATTCATCTTATACTTTGAATTGTAATTTAATACTTTTATTCTTTATTTTTGTTGTTTCAGCTCCAGCCATCGAGAGCTCTTTCATTTGGCTTCCACATCCCTTTGACATAGCCCCATTATTGTGGATTTGTTTTGTTTTATTTTCATTTTTTAAGTAGTGCCTTATTATCTGACACTACAAGATGCTCCAGGCTTCTCTTGCATATATCCAGTCCCTCTCCTAGAGTCAGTGTTTTCATTTTTGTTTTTTTTTAATTGAACTGGATTCTGTTATACTGTTTGATTTTTGTTTTTAATTTTGAATTAGCATGAGTTATTTGTAACATTCTATTTTTATCAAAATATTTTAAAATGGTCTGTTTGCTTTGTGACTCTCCAGCTATCCAGAATATTTTCTTAGCGAAGTATGGTTGACACACAATATTACATCAGTTTCAAGGGTGCAACATAATGATTTGACAACTGTGCACCTTATTCCATGTCACCACGAGTGTAGCTATCATCTGTTCATCATGCAATGCTATTATAATACCAGTGACTATATTTCCTATGCTATACCTTTCATCCCCATTACTTATTAATTCCATTATTGGAATGAATGTTTTGTTTTTTGATTAAAGATATAATTGTTTTCAGTTGCAACCAAGATTCCTATCAGGTGAATAGAGTGATACTTCATTGTTTACCTGACATTTATCACAATCTCAGGAAATGAACTGGTTACACACAAGCAAATTTTTCAGATGCTTAAAGCTTAGACTTTTCATTTATACAATTTTTTCCTTCCTTCAAGTAACATATTTTAAGTACCTTCTGTGTGCTGAGCACTGCGCTGAGTTCTCAAAACAGAGAAACAAGACTGTTTCTTGAGTAGTCCACAGTCTAGTGGAGACATAGCTACACTTCAGCATGGTGGGTGCTATAATTTAGGTGAGCTCAAGATGAAGTAGAAGCCAGTGGAGATCAAGGACAATTTCTTGACATTTTGAAGGATAAATATTAATTAGCCAGAGGAAATGGGAACAAATGAGTGAGGCAGGGAGGTGAAGGATAAGCAAAGATATTTTGACAAAATGAGCAGCATAGAACTAAAAGAGTGTGGCACTTTTGAAATACAAGGAGCTCACTGTGACTAGAGCATAAAATAAGACAGTGGCAGTGGTGAGAGGGAAGCAGAAGGCCTAGGATCCATCAGGAAGGGCCTCCTGTTTATACGTTCACATTCTGGGGACACTGTTGAAGGGAGAGGGGCAGTCACTTTGACAATACTGTGGACAGTTCAATTAGAATAGCCAGGAAGGGGCGCCTGGGTGGCACAGTGGTTGGCCGTCTGCCTTCGGCTCAGGGCGTGATCCCGGCGTTATGGGATCAAGCCCCATATCAGGCTCCTCCGCTATGAGCCTGCTTCTTCCTCTCCCACTCCCCCTGCTTGGTTCCCTCTCTCGCTGGCTGTCTCTATCCCTGTCAAATAAATAAATAGAATCTTTAAAAAAAAAAAAAAAAAAAGAATAGCCAGGAAACTAGACGACGAATCCATTTCAGCAATCTAAACTAGAGATGAGGGCGGTGATAACAGAGAGAGTAGAGTGGGTGGACTGATGAGATATAAAGGAAGTAAAATCAACAAAGCTTATCAACAGATGAATATAAGGTTAAAAGAGAGTGGGTGATAATTGAAGTGATGAAAAAAACAGACCTGATATACAGGTACCTGACATTATAGGCATGCACCAAAAAAGTAACTATAATATAATTAAAACCACAATTTATGTTCCTTACTGAACCAAAGTTTGTGTGTCTACTCTCTAAGTGTCTTGGAAGCATTGCTGTCGATTAACAGTCCAGTCACTGATCACCGGCAAAGGAATAGTACGTGTGAGGATTAAGTATTAAATACTCCAATATATCTCACCCTCAAGGTCCCAAAAATAGAACCAAATAAACTGAAAGAAACCAACACTAGATGTATGGAAAATTTTCCAATTAAAAACGATTTCCTCTGTTGCAATCCTTATACCTATTGTACAACAGCCAGCTTTAGCTGTCTTGCTAATACCTTTAGAATGTTCTCTTCCATTCCCTGGCAGAGCTTTGCTGGTAGTCCCTGTTATCTCAAGTAGAAATCACAGTGATATATCTACACAGTGCATTAGTCTCACCAGCTTCTCCCACTGTGCAAACAGCTCCACAAATGTAAGTTTGGCATTTGTAAAACTACAAATATTGTTAGCCTGCTTACATGTCATTTTACACAAATATTTGACACAAACATTTTGGCTTACTACATCTCACTGTAATATCAATTGGGGTTATTCTCTTTATTAATAAATGATGTGTTTGACTCAGAAAGTTCCTAGTGACTAGGACATAACCAGGCTTCTAATTGAATCTGGCCAGTATTCTCATGAAATATCTCAGTATTTCCATTAAGCCACCAGCAAGTGATAGCAACTCATTTTTGCAGATGAGAAAATTGAAATAGTGACTTAGATGTATCACTCAACCCTCCTTGTTTAATAATGTCTTTCCTATAGGGGCGCCTGGGTGGCACAGCGGTTAAGCGTCTGCCTTCGGCTCAGGGCATGATCCCGGAGTTATGGGATCGAGCCCCACGTCAGGCTCCTCTGCTATGAGCCTGCTTCTTCCTCTCCCACTCCCCCTGCTTGTGTTCCCTCTCTCGCTGGCTGTCTCTATCTCTGTCGAATAAATAAACAAAATCTTAAAAAAAAAATAAAAAAGAAATCTTTTAAAAATAATGTCTTTCCTATAAATGCTGCTTCCAAAATAAAATGGTTCAAGATGAAATAAGCATATATGCAAATGTCAGATAACAAATTTATATAATCCCTTAGTCATGAAGGCAATTCCAGAAGAAGGTGGAAGGCATCCAAAACAGAATATTATAATTTTTATAAAGCAGGAGATAGAGAAAGGACTGGGAAACAGTCCAAAAGGCTCCTAGACAATAACAGCCTCTCTTAATTGGAGTGAATTAAATAAGACAATAATCATTAGGTTTACTAATATCTACTGAGATACAGAACAAAATAGGAAACACAGCTCAAACCTTAGCTTGATAAGTGCCAGAAAAACAGGATTTGCCAGCATTTGCTTTGCCATACTTCATACCAGGAGTGATCGGGAGAAACTTCCGGATAGGCCGCAAAGTGGTTTTCCAGCTTCTTTTATACATGTGTAGGACCTCCTGACTCATTCTATCTCCTGACAGTTCATATTTTTAAATAAGGAACTAATGAGTTAATAGCTAAGTTTTATTGAATTTCCTCAGTAATTTACTCATGTCAGAAATTTAAGTATAAATCATTTTTAACGGTAAGACCAACTCCTATTCAATATAAGCTCCTGGCCAATATTCTTTATTTTTAAGAATAATTGACATACAATATTGTATGAGTTTCAGATATTCAACATAGTCAATTGATACTTATATACATTATAAAATAGTCGCAACAGTAAGTCTAGTTACCATCTACTGCCATAAAAAGTTGTTACAGTATTATTGACTATATTCCCTATCTGTACATTACATCCCCACATCTTCTTTATTTTATAACCAGAAGATTGTGCCTCTTAATCCCCTTCAACTATTTCATCCATCTCTCCCACCCACCTCTCACCTCTGGCAACCATCCGTTTTATCTGTTTTTGTTTTGTTTTGTTTGTTCATTTGTTTTTTAGATTCCACCTATGAGTGAAATTATTTGGTATTTTCCTTTCTCTAACTTATTTTACTTAGCATAATACCCTCTGGATCCACCTATGTTGCAAATGGCGACATTTCATTCTTATGGCTGTGTAATATTCCATTGTAAATATATTACACACCACTTTTTTTTTTTTTATCCAATCATCTATTGATGGACATTAGGTTGCTTCCAAATTTGGACTATTATAAATAATTCTGCAATGAACCTAGGGGTGCATATGTCTTTTCAAAATAGTGTTTTCATTTTCTTTGGGTAAATACCTAGAAGTGGATTACTGGATCATATGGTAGTTCTGTGTATAGTTTTTTCATAGAGGCTTGATACTATATATAGTATCATGGCACCTGCAAATAATGACAGTTTACTTTTTCCTTTCCAATTTAAATGCCTTTTTTTTTCTTTTTCTTGCTTAATTACTATGGCTAGGATTTCCAATACCATGTTGAATAAAGGTGGTGAGAAAGGGCATCCCTGTCATGCTCCTGGTCTTAGAAGGAAAGCTTTCAGCTTTTCACTGTTGAGTGTGATGTTAGCTGTGGGTTTGTCATATATGACCTTTATTATGTTGAGATGCATTCTCTTTGTATCCACTTTGTTGAGAGTTTTATCCTAAATGGATGTTGAATTTTGTCAAATGCTTTTTCTCCATCTATTGAGATGATCATATGATTTTTATCCTTCATTTTGTTAATGTGGTGTATCACATTGATTGATTTCAGGTATTGAACCATCCTTGCATCCCTAGAATAAATCCTACTTGATCATGGTTTATGATCACTTAAAGTAGCGTTGAATTCAATATGCTAATATTTTGGTGAGGATTTTTCCATATATACTTATTAGGAATATTGGCCTCCAATTGTCTTTTTTTTATGGTGTCTTTGGTTTTGCTATTAGAGTAGTGCTAGCCTCATAGGATAAATTTGGAAGTTTTTTATCTTTTTTTTTTAATAGTTTGAAACGGATAGGTATTAACTCTTCTTTGAATATTTTATAGAATTCACCTGTGAAGCTGTCTGGTCCTCTATTTTAGTTTGTTGGGAGTTTTATTACTATAATTTTATTACCAATACTTGGTCTATTCAGATTTTCTGTTTCTGTTTTTTTCAGATTTTCTATTTCTTTCTGATTCAGTCATGGAAGATTGTATGTTTATAGGAATTTATCTATTTCTTTTACGTTGGCCAATTTGTTGGCATGTAATTTTTCATGGTAGTCTTTTATAATCCTCTGTATTTCTGTAGTGTTGTTTATACCTTCTCCTCTTTCTCTTATGGTTTTATTTGAGTCTTATTTTTTCTTCATAAGTCTGGGTAAAGGTTTATCAATTCTGTTTATCTGTTCAAAGAACCAGCTCTTAGTTTCATGGATCTTTTCTATCATTTATTTAGTCTCTCTTTCACTAACTGCACTTGATCTTTATTTTTTCCTTCCTTCTACTAGCTTTGGGCTAAGTTTGTTCTTTTTTTTTTTTTCTAGTTCCCTTAATTTTTTTTCTTGTTTTTTTTGAGGGAGGCCTGTATCACTATAAACTTCCCTCTTAGAATTGCTTTTGCTGTGTCCTATAGATTTTGGAATGTTATATTTCCCTTTTCATTTCTCGCAAGTATTTTTTTATTTCCTCTTTGATTTCTTCATTGACCTGTTGGTTGTTTAGTAGCATGTTATTTAGCCTTCATGTATTTGTGCCTTTTCCAGTTTTTTTTCTTGTAATGTGTTTCTACTTTTATACAGTTGTGGTCAGAAAAGATTCTTGATATGATTTCAGTTGTCTTAAATTTATTGAGACTTCTGGGGCACCTGGATGAGTCAGTTGGTTAAACATCTGCTTTTAGCTCAGGTCATGGTCCCTGAGTCCTGGGATCGAGCCCTGAGTCAGACTTCCTTCTGAGTCAGGCTTCCTGCTCAGCAGGGAGTCTGCTTCTCCCTCTCCCTTTGCTCTCCCTGCCCCCCAGCTCGTGTTTGCTCACTCTCTCTTTCTCTCTCTCTCCCAAATAAATAAAATCTTTTAAAATTTTTTGTTGAGCCTTCTTTTGTGGTCTAACATGTAATCTGTCCTGGAGAATGTTCCATGTATACTTGAAAAGAATGTGTATTCTGCTGGTTTTGGATGGAATGCTCTGTATTTACTAAGTTGATCTGATCTAATGTGTCATTTAAGACCAATATTTCCTTATTAATTTTCTGTCTGGGTGATCTATCCATTGCTGTAAGTGGTTGTTAAAGTCCTCTACTAATCGTGTATTATTGTCAGTCTCTCCCTTTGCATCTGTTAACATTTGCTTAGGTGCTCCTATGTTAGGTGCATAAATATTTAAAAGTGTTACAACTTCTTATTCAATTGATTCCTTTATTTGATACCCTTTTTTGTCTTTTTACAGCCTTTGTTTTAAAGTCCATTTTGTCTAGTGGTGCCTGGGTGGCTCAGTTGGCTAAGCTTCCTGCTCTTGATTTCAGCTCAGGTCATGATCTTGGGGTCATGAGATGGAGCCCCATGTCAGGCTCTGTACTCAGTGAAGAGTCTACTTAAAATTCTCTCCCTCTCTCTCTGCCCCTCCCTCCCCCTGCCCTGGCTTTTGTGCTCTCTTTCTCTAAATAAAAAAAAAACCATAATAATAAAATAAAAAATAAAGCCTATTTTGTCTGATAAAAGTATTGCTACCCCAGCTTTCTTTTCATTCCATTTGCATGGAATATATTTTCCCATCCTGTCACTTTCAGCCTGTGTGTGTGTTTAGATGTGAAGTGAGTCTCTTGTAGGCAACATATAGATGAGTCTTGTTTTTTAATCCGTTCAGCCACCTATGTCTTGATTGGAGTATTTAGTTCATTTATATTTAAAGTAATTATTGATGCATATGTACTTACCGCCAGTTTTTAAATTGTTTAATGGTTTTGTAGTTCTTTGTTCCTTTCTTCTTGCTCTTTTCTCCTGTGACGTGATAACTTTTTTTAGTGTTATGTTTGGGTTCCTTTCTCTTTATTTTTTGTGTATCTAATGCAGGTTTTTGATTTGCAGTTACGGTGAGATTCGTATATAACCTGTGTACATAGCGGTTTATTTTAAATTGATGATCACGTAAGCTTGAACAAATTCTAAAAACATGACATTTTTACGCTCCCCACCCCCAATATTTTATGTTTTTGACATCATGTTTTACATCCTTTTATTCTGTGTATATTTAATTATTGTAGCTATATTTACTACTGTTGTCTTTTAACCTTCATACTAGCTTTATAAGTAGTTGATCTACTACCTTCACTATATGTTTACCTTTACCAGTGAGATTTTTTTCTTTCATATATTTTCTTAGTTCTAGTTATGGCCTTTTCTTTTCCTCTTAAAGAAATCCTTTTAATATTTTTTGTAAAGCTGGTTTAGTAGTGGTGACTCCTTTAAATTTTATTTGGCTAGGAAACTTTTTTTTTTTTTAAAGATTTTATTTTTATTTATTTGACAGAGATAGAGACAGCCAGCGAGAGAGGGAACACAAGCAGGGGGAGTGGGAGAGGAAGAAGCAGGCTCATAGCGGAGGAGCCTGATGTGGGGCTCAATCCCATAACACCGGGATAACGCCCTGAGCCGAAGGCAGACGCTTAACCGCTGTGCCACCCAGGCGCCCCTGGTTAGGAAACTTTTTATTTCCCCTCCAATTCTGAATGATAACATTGCCAGTTAGAGTATTCTTGGTTGTTTTTTCATTTCAGCACTGTGAATATATCATGCCACTTTCTGCTAGTCTGTAAAGTTTTGCTGAAAAATCAGCTCATTGCCTTATGGGGCTCCGCTTATATGCAATTAATTGCTTTTCTCTTGCTACTTTTAAGATTCTTTATCTTTAGTTTTTGTCATTTTAATTATAATGTATCTTGGTGTAGATCTCTTTTGAGTTCCTCTTGTTTGGGAGCTGTGCTTTTTAGACCTGGGAAGGCCCTCACCTTAGGGAATGTTTCAGCTATGATTTAAATAAGTTTTATGTCCCTTTCTCTTCTTCTGGGACCTCTATAATGTGAATGTTAGTACTTGATGTTGTCCCAGTAGTCCCTTAAACTGGCCTCATTTTTCCTTTTTTGTTTTCTTTTTCTTCTTTTTTGTTTTCTTCTTTCTTTTTCTGTTCCATTTGGGGTTTTCGTTTGTTTTTTATTTTGTTTCTTTTTTTGAGAGAGAGAGAACGGAGGGCAGTTAGGGGCTGAGGGAGAGGGAGAGAGAGAATCTCATGCAGGCTCCAACGCCCTGTGTAGAGCCCAATGCAGGGCTCAGTCTCACAACCCTGAGATCATGAACTGAGCCGAAATTAAGAGTCAGATGCTTAACTGACTAAGCCACCCAGGCACCCCAGTTTGGGTGGTTTTCATTACCCAGATCACTAATCTGTTCCTCTTATTATCAAATCTTCTGTTTATCCCCTCTAGTGTATTTTTTTTTATTTCTGTTATAGTATTCTTCGGCTCTGATTGGTACTTTCTTATATTTTCTCTTTGTTGAAATTCTCACTTTGTATTCATCTAGTCTTCTCCAGAGTTTGATAAGCATCTTTATGACCATTACTTTGAACTGTTTATCAGGTTGATTGCTTAACTTCCATTCATTTAGTCCTTTTTCTGAGGTTTTGTCTTGCTCTTTTATTTGGAACACATTTCTCTGTTGTCTCATTTGGCTTAACTCTGTATTCGTTTTTAAGTATTAGGTAGTTCAGCTACCTTTCCCAGTCTTTTTTTTTCCTTTTTCTTTTTGAAGTTTTTACTTAAATTCTAGTTAGTTAACATACAGTGCAATATTAATTTCAGGTTTAGAATCCAGTGATTCAGCAGTTACATACAACACCCTTTGTCCATCACAACATACAGTCTTGAAGGAGTGGCCTTATGTAGGAGATGTCCTGTGGGGCCCAGAGATACAATCTCCTCTGGTCACCAGAACCAGGTGCTCCTGGGGTGTCCCCCGTGTGGGCTGTGTGTACCCTCCTGATGTGACGGGGGCAGTACTGCCATGGGCACATTGGTAGGTGGGTCTGGCTCCCAGCCCAGCTGGCTGCATACCTGACCTTGACTACTGCAGATGTGCTAGTGAGCAGAACTGACCAAGACACCAGCAGTAGGCATCCCCTGGCATTAACAGTCTACAGGGAGGGTTCCAAAATGGTGTCTGCCAGTGCCACAATCAGGATGGCAGAACAAGATAGCAGAAATGGCTGCCACAAGTGTCTAAGTCTCAAGGAGAGGCCCAGCTACCTCCTGTTCCTCCAGCACACACTTCAAGATTAGCAAGTGGGTCTCCTTCACCTATAGTCCATACAATTTTGATCTGGTATTTTTGTGCTTATTTCTGGTTCAAGTAAGTCTGCATGTAAGCTCTTTAAGAGAGATTTTTCCCCCCGCATTTCTAATTTCCCTGGACATATTCCCTATTGGTTTTCAAAGCCAGGTATTTTGGAGGCTTGTCTCTTCTGTGCATGGTCTGAGGGTTTGCATACCTATTGTGGAGTTCAAATCTCTTACTCTTTAGGAATAAGTTCATTACCCTTGAGATCCCTCTGTATCATAGAATGTCACTCCTAGAATGTGGCTTTTTTCTGTAGTGAGACTATATCTCTGCTTCTTCTACCCATCTCAGCGCTGTCCCTTGTTGTAGAGGGTCTGTTTGTCTAGTTTCTGGGTTTCCTTCAGAGGGAATTATTCCACATGTGGTTATAGATTTGTTGTCCATGAGAGGAGGTAAGCTCAGGATCTTCCTTTCTGGCAGGACCCTCTTGGACCCATCTTGGACCACCATTGTAGGATAGTCAGACATTATTAAGTGGTAGAATCTTCTTTGCTTTATACATACCAGAAATCCAGGCTTTTAAACATTTTTGGTAAGGTTTTGAAGTTAATACTGTGTTTCATATTTTCAAGTAGGATCTAGGAAGTGCCTTACAGATAACCCAAACGAAAGACTAACATATAAATCTTCATGTTGTGGCTGTGCTTCCAGTGAAATCTAACCACTGTCAAAAATCTCTGTTCCGTATCTAACCTATACCAAGTGGCACATTAAATTTGTTAAAGTTAGCCTTTAATACCTAACTTAGAGTTACGGATTTATAAAAGTAACATGGAGGAAATCATAATGTAGAGCTATCCAGTATGGCTACCCACTAGCTACACGTGGCTATTTAAATCAAAATTTAATTATAATTAAGTATAATTGGGGCACCTTGGTACTCAGTCGGTTAAGCATCCAAGTCTTAATGTCAAATCAGGTCCTGATCTCAGGGTTCTGAGATCAAGTCCCTCAATAGGCTCTGCACTCAACAGGGATTTTGCTTGAGATTCTCTCGCTCCCTTTCCCTCCGCCCCCTTTGCACTCTACAAATAAGTAAATAAATAAAATTGCTTAAAAATAAAGTATAACGTAAAATTCAGTTCTTCTGTTACACTAACCAAATTAAGTATAATGTAAAATTCAGTTCTTCAGTTACACTAACCACACTTCAAGTGCTTAATAGCTGCTTTTGGCTAGTGGCTGCCGTGTTACATAGCACAGATGTTCTGCACCTGCATTGTCCAGTAGATGTTCTACGATAAGGGAAGTTTACTTTGACAGCATCGTCTAGAAAGTGCTGATACAAAACCCACTTTAGTTGAAGGTGACTTATATACTTATATATAAAAATGCCCATATGGTGGCTTTTCAAGAGGAAAGGTAACCAGATTGTTTATAAATAGAGCCTATAATTTCAATCCATGGTGCCTAAAAAGTGGCTCTTAATTTATAAATCCCACTTTCTTTTACTAAAACTTCTGCCCTAAAAGATTTACAAATGCAGAACTTTTAAAGACTACATATGCAGAATTATATGTAGAGTTAGTTCAGGATTCCCAGAATTTTTCCAGTCCTTCCTGTGCTGATCTTCCTTTCTGTACATTTGGTCACTAGCTTCTCCATAATGTGCTGACTTAAATGCTTATGATTTATACATATATTTTTTAAACTTCTGTCTAATCTGCTGTCTTAGACTTTAGCTCCCTCGTAGACAGAGTCTAACATAGAGTGATTTTTGTGTATCATATTGAGGTAGAGCCTTTAAGTGTCACACGCGCCTATACTTTTCAACTTTGTATAAGAAAGTGATTATCTTTGGTTTGAAGGACCATCCCTTGATGAGAATGATAAAATATTTTTTTCTCCTTCAGTTTTTTCAAAAGCATACCCTTCTAATAAATTCTGTTCTATACTGCTTGAGTCCAAGATGAATCAGCAAAGGGCTAGGATGAGCCTGGAACATCTTATGCCAGAAAGTAGAGTACTCAAAATAATGATTGGGACATAGAAGATGTAGGAGCCAGCTTGACAGGATTCCCACTAGCCATATCTGGGAGAAATTAAGTGTAATAATAAATTATAAACTGTTGAAAAAATAAGAACCTATGAGTTCACACTGATGATATATGAATTAATAGATAGTTGGATGCATGGTTAAGGAAGGAAGGTCCTTATTTATAGTAGAATGCTGACTGATAAATGTGGATGGAATGGTGAAGTTGGAAGATCACCATTGTGCAACCATCATAATAAAGATTGGTTTAGGCGAGAATTATCTGTGCATGCTAACTATAAGGGAAGAGTTTTGACAAGGAGCAAGATACTTACATAGTCTTGTCTTCCCACATACCACTTCTTAGTTATAAGGAAGAAAATAAGTATAAAATGGAAAAACCAGTGAGACACAGATGGACCTCTGATTGTCTGTGATACCTTTACAGGCATTCAGCATCACTTATGTCATATTTGTATGTAAGTGGGATGCATAACCTGAATTTAGTCATGAGGAAACATCAGACAAAACCAAAATGAAAAACATTCCATTAAAAAAAAATGACCTGTATTCTTTAAAATGTCAGTATTATGAAAGGGGAGAGGAATGCAGGGGAAAGGCTGAGGAACTACTCCAGTTTAAAGGAAACCAAAGAAACATGACAACTTAATGCTAATCTTTGATCTAGGGCTGGATCTAGACTCGAAAAAAATGATAGGACATAATTGGGACAGTAGCCAAGATTGGAACATGATTGGTAGATTAGATAAAAAGTATTGTATTGATATTAAATTGCCTACATTTGCTAATAATGCTATGGTTATGTTAGAGAACACCTTTGTTCTTAGGAAATACACAAGTATTAAAGAGTAAAGGGGCACGATGTCTGTAACTTATTCTCAAATGGTTCAAGAACGTAATTGTGGGTGTGTGGAGAGAAAATACAGTAACAAATGTACCGTATCTTAACAGTTGGTGAATTTGAGCAAGAGCTACAAAGGAGTTTTCTATTTAAGTCTTGCAACTTTTCTCTAAATTTAAAATTATTTCAAAATAAAAATTTAAAAATTATATTCCATGTTTTCTAGCCCTCTCTAAGGCACAGAATGATGTGATGACAATGAGAATGCAATCAGAGCGACTTTCAAAAGAATACGACCGACTCCTAAAAGAACACACAGAACTTCAGGTGGGTGACCTCTACTTTGTGGACCTAAGTTTTTTGAAATAATAATGACTATGTCAACTATTTGGGTTATTTGCCCTTCCCAAATCAAGAGGATGCACTCAGTCCTGGCTTCTTAAAAATGATTAAGGAAACCAGATTTTTACCTAGAGAGTGAAGATGAGGACATTGCATGAAAATACAAGACAGCACAGAGAATTACTGACTTGATAACTTATAGCGTTCTAGTTTTAGTGAAATTTTAAGCAAAAGAATTGAACCACAAAAGTGACAGCACTGAAAAACAGACTGGTTCTGTAAACATGTCTTTTTGCCATTGGCAACGTTTGCTCTAGTCATGCCAAAAAAATAAGGTCAAAATTTGAAGTCCCACATCACACGACTTCTGTCCCAGTGTTTTAGGCATCTTTGGTCAAAACCTATGGCATTCAAATACATGATTTGCCTCCAACATGAATTTAAAGACAAAAATGGAAAAAACCTTTTTGTTATTAAAGTCATGGAGTCAAGGGCTCTAGCTTTTCTTTCTCTTCCCCGCCAGCCCAGCAAGAGTCTGTGCCCTGCATTCATCCGTGCTAAATTTGACTCGCTTCCCTCTTGATTTGGCAGCCCCTAATCTGAATTGATTTCCCAGGCACGCTTTGACCACATGTGGGGAGAATTTGGGGGAAAGACCATTCCAGAGGCAGCCCTGGCCCTCCCAGTTCCTTCTGAGGTGGAGAGCCTGTGCTCTTCTGCTTTTAGTTTGGGTTTATCCTGAGAATTTGGCAGTTTTTGTAGTTTTTAATCAGGGGTTTTTATAAATACAACTCTACAGTTATTTCACTATAGGAGAAGCCTTGGCCCCAGGACTCATTTCCTTGTGTCTTAACGGTCATTATATCTCCACGGTCTGGCACTGGCAAAAGGCAAGCAGGTACTATACTGACAGGCCTTGGAGTCAGACAGACTCAAACTCTCATACTAACTAACTTTATGATCCCGAGAAGTTTATGTTACCCCTCTGCAGCTCTTTTCTTCATCTGTAAAATCTGAATAATACTAACACCTGGCCCACTGGGTTTTCAGTAGAATTAAATAGAACATGTAGGGTACTTAGTGTTGTGCCTTGCTGATAGGAAACACTCAAGAAATAGTACCTATTAGACTTATCATTGTCATCATTAGCATACAATCCTCTGTAGAAGTTTTGCTGGAAGAATGACTTATTCTCATCCAGTCACTTTAGCCTTGATTTAGAATCAAGAAGCAATCCAAAACACATTTGTAATCTGGTATTCCTAGCTGAGTTGCATGTTTAATTTAACTAACCTACTTTGACAACAGGACAATCCAGAGAAGGGTAGATACCCTGTGTGCTTCAAACCTAGGATACCAAGAGCTCAGTTCACATGTTCTAGAGTAGATGGTTAGATGTTCAGCAAGACCATCCTTTCTCCATCTCTAAAACACAGGTCCTGAAATTGCTGACTTCACCATGGCCTGATGAGAATTACTCCAGGGCATCCTTCAGGATCCACCATGGAAAGTGAAGGAACACTTCAGAAGCCTTTGGCCTAGAAATAGAATTTTTTCTCCCTTCCATTTGTGAGGTCAGGGTGTACTCAAAAGGATGAGTATCCAAGTGTGGACTTTGCCAGGAGGTCAGCAATGTTTAGATCCCTGAATGTAGAAAAAAGAAGCAGGAATATTCCCTCATTTTCTTATGGCCAGTGACCGTCGCTGAATGTCCCCCTTGTGGTAACAGTTAATGATCTCTTAATCCCTGAGGAGTTTATGTGACAGTGAGATTCCCTCAACCCATTTTCTTTCCCTTCCCAAAAACCCTTTCTGTTTGGAGCTTATGCATTCTTCATAACAGGTGTTAAAAAGTTTTTTGGAGTAATTCCTTCCCCAGAAAGTAGTTGTTATACCTATTTCTTTGAAAAATGACCCATCCCAGAGTTGCCAAGTGCCATGCTGAGAATTGGGCCTTGTTCACTAGTGCATTTAAGGCCTTGATCTACTTTCTTCTTTTATTTTTGAAATATATAATGGGTGACATTTATTGAAGATGTGCCCTGGACCAAGCACTTAGTTAATGGCTTCATATATGTTACTCTGTTTATTCTCATCACAGCCCACTAAATTAAAATATTGTAATACCGTATTTTGTGAATGAGGAAAACAAGACCCAGGGGTATTATATAATGTGCCTAAAGTCACTGAACTAGAAACTGGTAGAATTCAAAGCTGGATTCAAAATCAGGAAATTTTTCTCCAGGTCCCCCATCATTAAGAACTCCGCTGTTTAGCCTGTTCTGGTCATTGGACTGTGTTCTTGGATCCATTGTCTTCCTACTTCTGCTCTACTTGATTTTGGAGAGCTACATTTCCCAAGCCGCCTTGCTCTCTCCTGGGGAGGTTCAGCACTGGGAGGCACCAGTAGGAGACTGAAGGCAAGAGGGACAAAACCAGGGATTTTTCCTACTCTGTCTGTTTCAGGTGGCATCTGCAGCAGCAGCCCCATCTCTTTCCATGGTCCCAGTACCCACTGGGGCAACTTACCACATGGTGGCCCTAGCTCCTGGGGTCCATAACACTATCTCCTCCCTTGTCGCTCCAGCCCAAAGAGTGGTGGTGGTTCTGTGCTAATCCCTGAGGTGGCTTACCACACTGCCCCATGTGTCTGCTCTTTCATCACCTGTTAAACCAATTTCCCATAATAAATGTCTGTTTGGAGGAAAAAAAGACCTCTCCGCTCCATAGTTTGCCGGTTCTATAAACCTCAGGTGGATGATTTGACATCCATGCACCTTGGCTTCTTCATTACTTCAGTGAGGGTTATAATACCTTGTGAGCATTAAACCAGATCCTGTATGTACAAGAAGGTATGTTAAATGTTTTTAAACAAGAAAAGCTCTATATCCCCATAAGATGATAGTAGTTATTTTTTGATTGGACACATTTTTTCCTCGCTCACCCTCCATTGTCCAGTGTGAGACCTTATAGAAGATTCTGAGATTTAAGTGTCATTAAATGACTACCATTTTCTTAAAAGCAACTCATACACTTTGATATTCACCTTCTGAACTCTACTTGAGAAGCAAAAAAATTGCTGTAGACCGTCTATAGTAAAAGCTGTATCAACTTGCCTTTCATGAATTTTACTTCTGTTGTCAATCCAACCTTAATAATTGAATTTTATCTTTAAAGTACCTTGGGAAACTTAGCTTTCTCAGTTTTTCATAGTTGATTTACTTTAAATAAAATAACCATGAAATGACCATTAAAATATTAAGGAAATAAAGGTGAAAGAGGGGAAAGCTGGTTTCCTTACCATAAATGAATCCCACTTTGCATTTTTAAAATCTGTTTGGATTTCCCCATCTGCTCCCCTCCCTGTTATAAGCACTAAATAAATATTAGAGAACAATCCCTTCAAGCTAGAGTCTTTGCCTTTCCTTGTTTGCCCTGGCTCTCTTCTAGAAAAGAAAAAGCAAAACTAACTGAGGATTATGGGCACCACAAACCCATCAGCACTTGCCACTTTTCAAATTTCATTTTGGAAAATCACCCTTCACTTAAGGGACTTATCTGGAATAACAGCTCCATTAAAGCTTAATTTTTTTTTAAATCTTCATATCCACTTTTATTATGGATAATTACAAGATTATTCCCTTTTTTTAATTGAAGTATAATTAACATACAATATTATATTAGTCTCACATACAATACAATGATTTAGTAATTCTCTACATTTCTCAGTGCTCATCACAAGTGTACTCTTTTTTTTTTTTTTCAAGATTTTATTTATTTATTTGATGGAGAGAGAGACAGCCAGCGAGAGAGGGAACACAAGCAGAGGGAGTGGGAGAGGAAGAAGGAGGCTCCCAGCAGAGGAGCCTGATGCAGGGCTCGATCCCAGGACTCCGGGATCATGCCCTGAGCCGAAGGCAGAGGCTTACCAACTGAGCCACCCAGGCGCCCCCACAAGTGTACTCTTAATCACCGTCACCTGTTTCACCCATCCCCCTACCTTCCCTCTGGCAACTACCAGTTTGTTCTCTGTATTTAAGAGTCTGTTTTTGTTTGTCTCTTTTTTTACGTTGTGCATTTGTTTTGTTTCTCAAATTCCACGTACGAGTGAAATCATACAGTATTCGTCTTTCCCTATCTGACTTCTTTTGCATTATACTCTAGCTCCATTCATGTTGTTGCAAATGGCAAGATTTCATTCTTTTTTGTGGCTGAATAATTTTCCATTATATACGTACATACACACACACACACACACACACGACATCTTCTTTATCTGCTTGTCTATGGATGGATATGTGGGTTGTTTACATAGCTTGGCTATTGTAAATAATGCTGCAATGAACAGAGGAGTGCATATATCTTTTTGAATTAGTGTTTTTTATTCTTTGGATTAATACCCAGTAGTGGAATTACTGGATCGTATGGTAATTCTATTGTTAATTTTTTGAGGAACCTCCATACTGTTTTCACTGTGCCTGCACCAGTTTGCATTCCTACCAACAGTGCATGAGGTTTCTTTTTTCTTCACTTCCTTGTCAACACTAATATTTCTTGTGTTTTTGATACTAGTCATTCTGACAGGTGTATGGTGATACCTCATTGTGATTTTGATTTGCATTTTCAACAATGTGATGTTAAGCATCTTTTCGTGTGTCTGTTGGCCATTCATAGGTCTTCTTTGGAAAAATGTCTGTTTTGGTCCTCTGCCCATTTTTAATCCGGTTATTTGAGTTTTTTGGGTGTTGAGTTGCATAAGTTCTTTATGTATTTTGGGTACTAACCAACCCCTTGTCAGATATATCATTTGCAAATATCCTCCCATTCAGTAGGCAAAGCTGTGATGTTTACCTAAAGTGGCAAGATACAAACATGTGAAAGTGGTAACTTATCGTTCAAAATATCTCCTCTAATCCTGTCTTCTAACTTGGTTGGTTAATGTTAACATTGTTAAAGTTGCTCTGAAGGCATTACTGCTCAGCCTGAGCAAGGGCTTGGTGAATCTGTAGTGTGCAAGCAGTAACACTTCCAATGCCATTTTATGAGGTTGGGGTTTTTTTCCCCTCAGTGTAGACTTTTGCAAATGATCTCTTAAGGTTCATTTCTATCCCATTTTCCTCCAGTTTTAAATGATATATTATAGTCATCTTGTAATCAGCAAAGAGTATAATTTGAGAAGTCAGTTCTATTGGCAAATATCTGAAGAACAAACGCAAAAAAAGGCCATCCCATCCGGGGTTTTCGGGTCCCTTCATTCTTTCCTTGCCAAAAATCTTAATTGGGTTTGTAAGAGGGGAATTTGAGAAATTTTGTTTTCCTGGTATAACCCGTGAAACAAAAGCAAAATAGCTTAAGGCAGAGAAATAAATGAACTTATCAAGAGTGTTGTTTTTCCCCTTTAGACTTTTTTTTTTCAAATAAAACCCACAAACTTTGTAGTTTTCTTAAGTTTGAGGCTTTCTCAATCCGTGTTTTCACATTTGATTATTCTCATAATTAATAACCATACACAGAAAAGAGAATTTTTTAAAAATCCTTGCCATATCTACAAATCTGTTTTTCATACTTTGCTGTAACTACTTACGTAAGTTGTTTTTCTCTTCCCCCTGCAGAATCGTTCAGGGAAAGACAATAAGAAGGGCCTGTGAACTTTGAAAGAAGATTGTGCGATGCCATGTGAAGATGATCAATTTGTTATCATGCTAGCCTCTAGAACATTTAAAATTCAGTTCGGAAAAAGGTACTATTTACAACCAGCCAATAATTTTTTTAAAGCCACATATAGGCTGTTATCATAACAGCATTGTCACAATATTTGATGATGTTTCAGATGTGTTGTAAAGTCTGTATTCCAGCTCTCATGTGAAATGTAAGCACGATAAGCACCCCATTGAAATGTCTAGAGTAACATTGCTGTTTACCAATAAAAGGACAAATTTATAACCAGTCACTTCCAAAACTAGATTTTTAAGTTGATGAAACCATTAATAGCCTTAAAAGCTTTGATGAGTTTTCAATAATAATAATAATCTATTTAATGAGATGATAATGCTGATATATTTGAAAACAGTATTCAGTATTAGCAAATTTGTTCATAGGGAGACTAAATAAGGAAAAATGATCAGAATTAGCCACTGTATATATAGGGAAGAGTCATAAAGAGCAAAAAATAAAAGCAATGACCTTAGTTGTTGTTTTTTATAAGTCTGGTGATTAACTATAGTTTACTCTTATAAGACAGCTATATTGATGATTATATTTTTGTTACTGTGCTTCTATACCCATTGGACTGTTTTTGTTGACATTGGTGTTAATAATACATAATTAGTAGATGTTACACCTTTTTAAAGTTCATCTGGTAATGAAGTTTACATCTGTTTGCATAACTGCCATACACTGAACTTAAAATTATTTTACAACAATGTGGAATTTTTTTTAATTTTTTATTGTTATGTGAGTCACCATACAGTACATCCTTAATTTTTGATGTAGTGTTCCATGATTCATTGTTTGTGTATAACACCCAGTCCTCCATGCAATATGTGCCCTCCTTAATACCCATCACTGGCCTATCCCAATCCCCCACCCCCCTCCCCTCTGAAGCCCTCACTTTGTTTCCCAGAGTCCATAGTCTCTCATGGTTCATTTCCCCTTCTGTTTACCCCCCCTTCATTCTTCCCTTCCTTCTCCTACCAATCTCCCTGCTATTTCTTATGTTCCATAAATGAGTAAAACCATATGATAATTGTCTTTCTCTGCTTGACTTATTTCCCTTAGCATAGTCTCCTCCAGTCCCGTCCATGTTGCTGCAAATGTTGGGTAATCGTTCTTTCTGATGGCTGAGTAATATTCCATTGTATATATGGACCACATCTTCTTTTCTTTTTTTTTAAAAAATATTTTATTTATTTATTTATTTGACAGAGATAGAGACAGCCAGCGAGAGAGGGAAACAAGCAGGGGGAGTGGGAGAGGAAGAAGCAGGCTCATAGCGGAGGAGCCTGATGTGGGGCTCAACCCCATAACGCCGGGATCATGCCCTGAGCCGAAGGCAGACACTTAACCGCTGTGCCACCCAGGTGCCCCGGACCACATCTTCTTAATCCATTCATCTGTTGAAGGGCATCTCGACTACTTCCACGATTTAGCTATTGTGGACAATGCTGCTATGAACATTGGGGTGCATATGGCCCTTCTCTTCACTATGTCTGTATATTTGGGGTAAATACCCAATAGTGCAATTGCTGGATCATAGGGTAGCTCTATTTTTAACATTTTAAGGGACCTCCACACTGTTTTCCAAAGTGGCTGTACCAACTTGCATTCCCACCAACAGTGTAAGAGGGTTACCTTTTCTCCACATCCTCTCCAACATTTGTTGTTTCTTGCCTTGTCAATTTTTGCCATTCTAACTGGCGTCAGGTGGTATCTCAAGGTGGTTTTGATTTGAATTTCCCTGATGACTAATGATTTTGAACATTTTTTCATGTGTCTGTTAACCTTTTGTATATCTTCCTTGGAAAAGTGTCTGTTCATATCTTCTGCCCGTTTTTTTGATTATTTGTTTCTCGTGTATGGAGTTTGAGAAGTTCTTTATAGATCTTGGATACCAGTCTTATCTGTAGTGTCATTTGCAGATATCTTCTCCCATTCCGTGGGCTGCCTCTTATTTTTTGACTGTTTCCTTGGCTGTGCAGAAGCTTTTTATCTTGATGAAGTCCCACAAGTGCATTTTTTCTTTTGTTTCTCTTGCCTTTGGAGGTGTGTCACGAAAGAAGTATGTCAAAGAGGTTACAGCCTATGTTCTCCTCTAGGATTTTGATGGATTCCTGTCTCACATCGAGGTCTGTCATCCATTTGGAGTTTATCTTTGTGTGTGGTGTGAGAGAGTGGTCAAGTTTCATTCTTTTACATATAGCTGTCCAATTTTCCCAGCACCATTTATTGAAGAGACTGTCTTTTTTCCACTGGATGTTTTTTCCTGCTTTGTCAAAGATTAGTTGCCCGCAGAGCCGAGGGTCCATTTCTGGGGTCTGTATTCTGTTCCATTGGTCTATGTGTCTGTTTTTGTGCCAGTACCATGCTGTCTTTGTGATCACAGCTTTGTAGTATAGCTTGAAATCAGGCAACATAATGCCCCCAGCTTTGTTTTTCCTTTTCAACGTTTCCTTGGCGATTCGGGGCCTTCTCTGGTTCCACACAAATTTGAGGGCTGTTTGTTCCAGCTCTTTGAAAAATAGCATTGATATTTTGAGCAATGTGGAGTTCTTGACTCAGAAAGCTAATATACAACATATGCAAAGAGCAATGTTTCCCATCACCATGAGAGTTACTAATTATACAAATAATACCTCAAATATACATACACTGGGGTCACAGTTTCTCTGAGATGTATCTGTATTCTGAAAGCTAAATCTTAAATGCTTTTTTTTCATTCGTATTCCTTTAGAATCTCCTTTAGAACATGATAGTGATTATAGTAGTATTAATATGATTTAGGTTGTTCCAGTGTTTAGACATGAAAGTCATCTTCCTTGTCTCATAAAGACCTAAATAAGCAAAAATGGAAAATAATGACTTGAGTTCTTACTTTCCCAGTATCTGTTTCATCATTTGTTGTTTATTTTCATTTTAGCACTGACTTCATGCGTATCTAATTTTGGTCATTGTGACACAGATGAAATGAGCAAATACATAAGAATTTTATTTCAGATCAAAGTCAGGAGCTACTGCTGGAACACAGGCATGCAGGAGACATTTAACAGGAGTGAACACCGGAGTTAGACCATCTGGGCTGACAATGCCCTGAATAACAAGGAAGGGGAGTGCTCGAGTAGGAGGGAACTGAATAGGGACAGCTCAGAGTATTGCCTCGGAAATAGCTGAGTGGGTAAACATGAAGGTACGGGGTGTTTGTGATCCTGGCCTCCTGGGCACAGAAATCAAGTTTAGTGACAAAATAATACAGAGAGAAGTA
This sequence comes from Ailuropoda melanoleuca, assembly GCF_002007445.2. Lineage (NCBI taxonomy): Eukaryota > Metazoa > Chordata > Mammalia > Carnivora > Ursidae > Ailuropoda > Ailuropoda melanoleuca. The sequence goes on along the minus strand of NC_048218.1, from coordinate 124,605,697 downwards.
GAAGATACACAGCTTTAGAATTGGCAGAACTAAAATCGAATCCCAGCCTCACCACTAATTTAGCTGTGTGATTTTGAACAAATTACTCAAACTTGCTAGACTTCCATTTCCTCATCTCCAAAATGGAAATAATAACATTTAGGTCAGGATTATTATGTAAACTAAGATACCACAATGATCCTCATAGTTTTTCAGGCTGTGCAGCAAGGGGAAAGCCTGGGCACCCTTTGAAGAGCATGAGGATTTGAAAGATTACCAGAAAGCGCTTAAGCTATAAAGTGGGTCCTGGGTTGGAGCCCCATGTCAGGCTCCCTGCTCAGCAGGGAGTCTGCTTCTCCCTCTCCCTCCTGCACTCCCCCCTGCTAATGTGCTCTTGCTCTCGAGCTCTCTCTCAAATAAACAAAATCTCGAGAAAAAATAATAAAGTTATATTTAAGTAACCTTAGACCTCAACCCTCAGTTTTAGAAATCTGCAACCTGATGCCTTAAAAGTTTGAGCAGTTTCCCCAAAGCAGTGTGGATAGTTAGATTCAGGGCAGGATCTGAGTCTGTTCCTGTTCCCCAGATATTATTCTAGTGTCTATACACAAATTAATTATAATTTACTAAATGAAATATTGCTGTGTATTAGCCAGCATTTGAACCGGGGAGTTTGGCTCCAGAGTCACCATACTGAACTGCCTTTCAAGCTGCACTCGTTTGTTCTTAATACTCTCTTCACCACACTGATGGTTCTTAACACATTCTACTGTTATAAATAAATATATATCCCATGGATTTAGTTATACTGCATATTAAGTTATGTTCTTTCCTATTGTCAGTAATGACTTCACTATGTCTTGGACTGTATCATAGATTCTAACTCAGGAGCATTAGTCTTGCCCTTTTCCATCAGAGTTACGTAGACTTTGCCAGACTCCCTACTTGTAAGTCTACCTGGAGGCTCTGGACTCCAGGAAGTAGTACTTAAGAAGTTTTAAGTAAGCACTCTAGAATTCTGCGTGAGTTATCCTGGTGGCTTGCCTAGCTTTATCTTGGGCCCAGTAATGATAGCTGAGTTACCCTAAACTCCAGTCTAGAGCCTGCAGTTGAACTACTCTCTCTGGTACTATCCTGATGCCACCAGCCTGCCTGGATCTCAGAATACCCATGCTTCCAGTTCCAGTGCTGGTCTCTGCTAGCCTGAAGTGACGTTCTTGCTTCCTCCCTGGACCTCACCACTCCAGCCACTTGCATGCACCTGCTGTTGTTGTCTTGCTCTCCCTCTGTGGGTTTGGTCTGGTTCTGCATTCTCATTCCATTGTCCACTGCCTTCTCACTGCCCCACCACAGCTGAATGGCCCAGGCCCAGCACTACCGACAAGGCTCATGGGACACACCTTGCATTTGAATGCCCACTTTATACTGTGCAAATATAGCAATCCTCATAAGCACTGACTTTAGTATCTAGAGTGGATTTGTCTAAATCCCATGAAGCTCTTTTTCTGAACCTTTTTATCCTTTGGCCTGTCTTTCCTAGAATTCTTGAAAACTCCACTTACAAAAATTCAATTTTCTTTTTTTGGCATTTCTTTCTCTTATCAGTTTACTAAATGGCATTTTATTATTCCACTGTGGTGCTTTCCACCTTATTTGCTACAAACACGTCTTCCTCACTATAGCCAAAGTGATTTCCAACACTGCAGAACTGAAAGACAGCCCCCCAGAAACTACCCATGTCCTAATCCCTGGAAGCTGGAAATACTGTCTTCCATGCAAAAGTGTGTATTACTTTATATGGTGAACAAAACAGAAATATCATTTTTCTTTTCCCAGTGATTAAAGTGTGTGTGTGTGTGTGTGTGTGTGATGGTTTTAACTCTTCTTTACAAAGAAAAAGACGACACAGGTGAATCTAGGGTTTTGGGGGGCCTGGAGCAGATACACTTGGGGGAGTTCTCTGTAAGAAAAATAATATAAAATTACCAGAGCAAAATTAGGCTGAAAATGAGAATTTATTCAGAATAAGAACAGAAATCACAACACATTGCTTGAACCTTGGAAATCCAGATCCCCTTCTTCTAATGTCTCTGGGTGATTTAGGAATGCTTTCCGATGCCCACCGGCTCCTCCTTTCTACCTAAAACACTCTATAACTTCAGTATCCTGAGGATTCCTATGTACTTTAAAAGACCCAAAGCTTAAACTTCATTAACTCTAAATCTAGTCATGAATCTACCTCTAGGTAAGAAATGGGAAGGCAAAAAGAATGTAATCAACTTGCCGAAAACTTCAAAATTTAAAGGGACATAAATGACAGTCACTTATTTTATAATAGGTATACCAGTTCTACTGCTGTAACACAGTACCACAAATTTAGTGACTTAGAGCAACAGCAGTTTATTCTCGACAATTCTGGAGGTTAGAAGTCTGGAATGAGTGTTACGGGACTCAAATCAGCAGGAGCAGGGCTGGTTCCTTCCGGGGGCTTTAAAGGAGAATCTGTTACCTTGCTTCCTCCAGCTTTGCATTTCTCTGATGCCCACATTCCTTTGCCCATGGCCCCTTCCTTCACCTTCAAAGCCAGCAATGGCCAGTGAGTCTTTCTCATCCCACATTACTCTGACATTGACCTTCTTCTTCCTTCTTTCTCATTGAAGAACCCTTGTGATTGAGGCGCCTGGCTGTCCCAGTTGGTAGAGTGTGCCAATCTTGATCTCTGGAATCTCTGGGTCACAAGGTCAAGCCCCACGTTGGGCGTGGAGCCTACTTAACAAAAACAGAAACGTGATTATATTGTGTCCACCCACATAATCCAGGATAATCCCTTTATCATCAAGTTAATTGATTTGCTAATTTAATTCCATTTGCTACCTTAATTCCTCTTTGCCCTATAACCTTACCCAGTTCCAGTTTCTGGGGATTAGAGTATAGTCCTTTTTGGGAGGCTGTTATTAACGATGTCAACCATGTCAACCGCAGTGAGGAAATTATTTGAGTGCCAAGTACTTTTTTTTAAGTAATCTCGAGGGCCAACATGGGGCTCAAACTCACAATCCCAAGGTCAAGAGTCCGTGCTCCTCCGCCTGAGCTATTCAGGTACCCCGTGAGTACCAAGTACTTTTGAAAAAATTTTTTTACGATCAGATTCCTGTAACTTTTTATTGGTTCTCTTTTTGGAGAATTTATATTTTTCATGAGACGATCTGTGAGGGAAGCCAGAGTACGATTCTATGTTTCCGAACTGAAAAGGAGCTGGTACTGGAAGCTCAGCCTGCCCAGAAATCTGCTGCCTTTGGTCTTCCTCCGGTTGAAGGCAACCGCAAGACTCCCCAAACACTAGAAAATACCAGATGGAGGATTTTCACCTAAAGAAAGCAGAGTTGCAAAAAGACAGCTAAGCGAACACACGCTTTTACTCTCTCCTACACTGCCCTGGAGCTATAGTACAGGGGGTTTTTTAAGGCATAAACCTTCAGGGATAAAGTGAGCATGACAAGAAACTTTGTAAAGGCTGTAGAGCTGATGGACAAGTGGTGCTGAATTTACTAGAACTCAGGAAGAATGAATTCTGTTTCCTCAGAGGGGAAAGCTGAGAACAGAGTCCACTAAAGCCACCAAATAACGAGGGCTTGGGAATCGGCCAGCTCCTTCTCACAAAGGAGGGCAGATCCCTCGATGCCCTTCTCCTTGCAGACTCCTGGGTGATGAGCCTCTCTCACCCGGCACACGCACACAACCGTTTTCATCTTTAAAGAGTGGAAAGCAGAACATCTGTCTAATAAACAGAAAACAGAGGAGTTAAGTAAATGACGTCCGCATACTATATTGCAGAACTTTCTCAACCCGGAATGATAGCAGCCTATCTCTTACTTCCAAGCAGAAGACCAAGCGTTTCTCTAGATGGGAATCTATTAGACGCAAGATAGAAACCTAATGATGCCGACAAGGGTGATGACATCAGGGGCTCCCCACCAAACCGCAGCCGGCTCACCAGACAGGATATCACACCCACTCAGAGCTCCTAGGCAGCTCTGGAGGCCCCGACTTTGAAGTAAGAGCAGGCACTCAAGCATGAGGAGAATCTGAGAAAAGCCTCTAATACAAAAACAAAGAGACCAAAAAACAAACAAACAAAAAATGTGGTGAAAATAGAAAGCATGCAGGAAGAAGAAAAGTACATTGAAAAAATAAATAACAGCTGGGGGCCCCTGGGTGGTTCAGTCGGTTAAGCGTCTGCCTTTGGCTCAGGTCATGATTCCAGGATGCTGGGATCGAGTCCCGCATCAGGCTCCCTGCTCAGCGGGGAGTCTGCTTCTCCCTCTGTATTCTCCCTCTCTCTCTCAAATAAATAAAATCTTTAAAAAAAACAAAAAACTAAACCCTTAATATCTTCAGAGAAGACATGGGTTCTTATTTCAGTATACCTATGAAATCAGAATTGGAAGCTATAAGACATTTCTTTAAGAAGGTAAAAAAGAGCCTTGGGAAAAAATAGAAAAAGGGCCCACCAAGTCCCTAGTATGGTGCCTGAAAATAGACGACACCACTGAACCGAGTTCAAAGAGAAGATTCTACAAGTTTCCAGTGAGAACACTGTTTAAAAGAAAACCATAGGCCCAAAATTGTGCCGCTTAGGTTAAGGTCCCAAATCTGTAAACTTTAAGACAGTAGCTAGCCTAACTGCACTTTCAACTGCCCAGAAATGTCACCTTTAACCAGTCCACCTGGAAATTTCCTGGTCCACACTAGCCAGTTTACTGATAGACCCTCTCTGCTCCCCTTAGGAGGGCGACCTTGCCTAAAACATCGGGTCCTTTGCTAATAATTTCCTTTTATCTGCTCCCTCTCTACCTTTAAAAACCTTTCCCTTCCTATAGCCCCTTGGAGCGCCCCTCTACTTGCTAATTGGGATGCTGCCCAATTCAGGAATCGATTAATAAAGCCAATTAGATCTTTAAAATTTACTCTGTTTAATTTTTGTTATTTAACAAATTAAAGGTGAAGGGGTCCAAATGAGTTCAGATTTCTCCAAAGGAACTCTGGAAGAGAGAAGACAATGGAATAATGCTTTGAAAATTCTGAGGGAAAATTATTTCCAACCTAGAATCCTATACTCAATCATATATGAGTGAAGAATAAAGGCATTTTCAGGCTTGCAAGTTCTCAAAAAGTTTACCTCCCACACAACCTTCATCAGGAAGCTAGTGGATAGAGGATGTGCTCCACCTAAAGGATGAGTAAACCAAGAAAGAGGGAAATGGGAAACAGGAGAAGGAGATAAGCACAGGAGACAAGACAGAGGGAATACACAGAATGATGGGAAAGGCAGATTTCTAGCTGTGAAACTGTTCAGATGACCCTGGGAAAGGCTTTTTCAAGACAGTTAATCAAATTTTGATGTGAATGAACATGTGGAACATAATGAACATATCGAAGGGAAACTCCCAATTACACTGGAGGAAGGTTTGAGGTTATATTAGTGATATGTGTTAGTGGTCATAGAAAACTAAGCAAATAATACAAGATAAACAAACTAGAAAACCAAGATAACTGAAATAAAGGGATCGCCAGAAAGAAAAAAAAAAAATCCGGAAAGTAAAAAGCAATAGCAGCTTACCACATAGCTCCTTTGTGAAATAGAAAATAGAATTACAATAATGTGAATAGTCACTATGAATCTAGCCAAAATTATGGATAGGTGGAGAAATGCTATATGCAGGGGTTTGGCGGTAGTGGGAACACAGGAAAGAGAGCTAAATCCTCATCTCACCTGGTGAGAAAACTGAAAAAAAAAAAAAAACAGAAATGCACGAATATGATTTAGAGATGTAGACATACATATCAAAGCATCAGCTACAGGATTTGAAAAGTCGTCCCCTCTGGGAAAGAAAACCTGGCAGAAGGAGCTGAGGATTGCTATCTTATTCACCCTGTAAAACTAGTTGTTTCTTCCCACTGTAACACTGATAAGATTTTAAAAACTTTTTTAAAAGAAAGCAATATTACTGAGTGAAGAATCCTATTCTACCTTTCTGGAAATACTTAGATTCAGATTAATGAGATTGTTTTATAATACAGTACGAGCTCTTTAGAAGAAAAAAGCCTTATTTAGATTTCTTTATATCGGTCCTCAGCCGGTATTAGCATTTCCATTTGTCCCCAATGTAATTATATTAACATTACATTAGCATATGACTTTGCCTTTTCCAGAACTCTAATTAAGATTTTAAATAACATGTATACCAGTGGGAATCTCTCATTCACCCATGTTAAACACCTTTCCTATTTGATTATAATTCCACTTACTAATTCCTTCTGGCTTTTGTCTTCTAAACAATTTTTGATTTTTATGACCTGAATGCAATTTGAACTGGTCCAGCAAATGGTTTCCAAGGCCCAGGTGTAAGATAAACTGGCAAACTAAATAGAAGACAGCCATTGGGTAGCGACCAAGGTTACCCCAGCTGATCTATTTATTAAAAGGACCATGCTATGAATTTTTTTTCCAATTCATTCTAAGTTTTTTAGGCACCTACTCTACACTGAGCATTTTGCCAGTAAAAACGGCCAACATTTGTTGAGTCCTCACATGTGCTAGGTTCTAATTGCCTTACCTACTCCGCATTATTTAATTACTGCAGGAACCCTATGAATTAAATACCATTGTTATCCCCAGTTTGCAGGCAAGGAAAATGAGACATGAAGAGAGAGATGAAGTATGTTTCCTGAATTCCTTAGGGAATGGCTGAGCAGGGACTCCAACCCAGAATCCACGCTCCCAGCCAGTGCTGCATATCCTCTCCCCTTGGAGGAGACCACAAAACCAAAGAAGAAAGACAAAGAAACAAACCATGGAGCACCTTACTGTGGTCTAGAAAATTCTGTCACTGTCCTTAGTTATCACAACAATGTGAAGAATGGTTATTACTTCCTTCTATTTGTGAGATTGATTAGGAAACCGTGCTCGGAATCATGAGATAAGCTTCAGCCCTTAAGAAACTTATTTCTACTGGGGATCAAACACACAAACACAGAAGGAATTGGCGCAGTCACAAGATGATGTCAAATGTGTGCGAGGAGTAAAATTATAGTAAGATCTTCAAAGAAAGAGTGTTTAACCCAAGGGAGATGCTGGCGAGGCATCCTAGTGAGGGCTTGATGTGTTGATTTGGGGTAGACATAGAGGAAGAACGAACGACATTGTCCCTGACTTTTGTTCTTTGCTGTAGGTGCAATTTTCCTCTTTTTTGTAAATGTTTATTATTTTACAATTTATTAGCTTTTGTGTTGACAAAATTGATTTCCAGATTGCCCTCTTTTTAGAGGAGTGTCAAAGCAAGAACAAATGCCTAAATTTAGGAATGGTATGAATGGGTGAAAGAGCAGAATATGCAAACTAAAGAGGGGGGAGGTTGTTCTCTGCAGGTTAGAGAAGGCGAAGGAGGGAAGATACTGGGAGGTAAAGAGATGAAAGGAGGGTAAGTGGAGTTTAGGAAGGAGAGTGATTTTCCCTGAGGGAAGTCTATTTTGAGATAGGACCTGGATTGGCTTCAAACCTTCAGGGGCCAGACTACTGACCTGTATACTCTTGGAGAGGCTTTCATAAATAAGATGTTGTCATTTGCCTTTTTTTCTTTTTCTTTTTCTTCTTTCTTTCTTTCTTTCTTTCTTTCTTTCTTTCTTTCTAAGAATGTCAGAGGAGTAGATAAGAAGAAAGAAGAAAAGTCTCTTAGCCAAGACTAGTGCCAGTCCCCTCAGATCAGTGGCACATTGTCTCAATCCAGGGGAGTATTGCTACTGCTTAGCATTTGGGACAGGGCCAATGGTGGCGCTCAGCAAATATGGGTTCCATCTCCTTGAGAATAATTGCCTTTACATCTTGTGACATCTTCCATGGACGCTGTGATGAAAATCAATTATAATCCCTTTTGGTGGGAGAAACTAAATTAGAAAGAAAAATGATTAGAAACAGAAGGCAGCTTGATGCTTGTGATGCCAGATTTGTTCAACATGTGATTCAAAAGCCGTGGATAAGTTTTTCTGGCCGTTCTCCCAATTAACAACCTTTAGCTTACTTAAAAGCCAAAATCCGTGACTCAAAAGAGCGTGCTAGGAAGAAATTTTTGACAGATAAAATTAGCTATTCCTGGCAACATCAAATAACATATATACATACACTCACGTACCTTTTTTTGAAATGAAGCTCAAAATATACCAAGATCTAACTCAAACTACTCCCCAGACTCCAAAACTCAATTATAGTCGCTAACGTTTATCAAGGGCTTACTATGTGCCAGGCACTGCATTTAATTCTCACATCAACATTATGAGTTAGGTACTAGTCTCATATAATCTTATTTTGAAGGTGAGGAAATTGAACCAAAGGGAAGCTAAATAACTGCCCACAGGTGGAAAATGACAGAGCCATTTTCAGTCTGGACGACTGAAACTTCAGACAGTCTGACTCCGAGGCATTCCTGATAAAGTCTTTGCCTTCGAGGAGGTTGTAGCCTCGTAGTGGATTCAGACAAGCACCCTTCAGTGTGGTAAGCGCGTGCATATTAAGAGTGCTAAGGGGCGCCTGACTGGCTCAGTCGGTAGAACAACCGACTCATGATCTCAGGGTCATGAGTTCAGGCCCCACGTTGGGTGTAGAGCCTACTTAAAAGAAAAAGAAAAAAGACCTATGTAGGAAGATAATCAACCCTGGACTTTGGCTATTGGGGAAGACTTCATGAGAAAGGGGCAACCAAAGCAAGACAGAAGCTAGGGGTGGTGAAAAGGGGAAAGAGTCCCAAAGAGAGGAAGAAGCAAACCTCCAAGGCAGAGAGAGCTCACTCAGTACCATGGGTGCATAGAAGAGGGTGATGGAGAGCCATTTTGAGAAATTTTAAGCTAAGAACAAACCTGACCAGATATGCATTTCTAAAACTGTTATTGGCTGGTTTGAAGAATATCTTCTGAGTAGAACAAGAAGAGAAGCAGGGAGAACTATTCGGGGGCTATTGCATTTGGGGTAATCCTGGTCTAAACCCAGGCAGTAGCAGTGGAGATGGAGCCAACCGGAGGAACTGGAGAGTTATTTAAAAAGTAGACTTGACAGTAGAATGACATCAAAGGCATCAGAGAAGACTGAATCAGGAGGTGTCCTAAGTTTCTGCCTTAGGCAACTAAATGGATGGGATACCATTCGCAAAGACGGGAAATTCAGGAAGTGTAGCAGATTAAAAAATGGGGTTGAAAGAAGATAATTAATTCCATTTTGATCATATTGAGGTACTCATGCAACATACAAATTCATAGGGAGAGCATTCTTTATGACAGAATAATTCACGTGAGTTCTTTCAATCACCCATTTGCCCTAATATATTTTTCCCCTAATATATTTTTAAAAGTTTGATTCACAAAATTTTTAATAGAACTTTTCATCTAGTAATCCACAACTATTAAGATAAATATATGTATATATAATTTATCTTATCACGAGGGCATTTCAAACATCGTATTAGTTCTTTTTAAATGATTGACAAACTACCATATGGATATAACTTTTAAAAACCTCAGTACAAAATAGAATACAACAAAAATAAGTCTCTTCATTAATATGAACTTATGTTAAGCTTAATAGAGTTACAGATGGTTACATATAAAAGTACTATAGATATGTTTATATATGTATTTCATATATGTAAAATGTTACCTAATATTTCATAATACACACATGTATTTCTTTGCTCTATCGCAATGCCATCCCAGCAGCAATGAGCACACCTACTGCCCACATCATGGTTCCTAATACTGTTTCCCAATAAAAGAAACCAGTGGGCTTCCTTAGAGAAATGGCAGATTCAAGGACTGATACAGGAAATATACAAGATAAGCCTGGAGGGGCTCCTGGCTGGCTCAGTCAATAGAGTATGTGACTCTTGATTGTGGGGTTGTAAGTTCAAGCTCCATGTTGGGTGTAGAGATTACTTTAAAAAAAAAAAAAAAAAGGTAAACCTGGAGCATCTTGCAATGCCAGAAAGTAAGAAAGTGCTCCAAAAACCAAAACCAAAACCACCCTACCATTGATGGGGACGTGTCGAAGGAGCATAGGAGCCAAAAGAAAGAATTTTCAAGGCCAAACCTGGAATAATTTGATGAACAAAATAAAGTCGTATTAGATTCTAATACAAAGGATAAAAGAGTCATGGTTCCATACTGACATGAATAAGTAATTGAATAAATGAATAAATGGAGGGGGTGACACAAATCTGTTACAGAAGAATTCTAAATAATCTATGTAGATACTCTACCCTCAAGGAGATGGAGGTTAACTCTCTACTCCTTAAGTGTGGGCTGCATATAATGACTTCTTTTCAAAGAGTATGGTCATAGAAAAGGGGGTAGGGTAGGAGAGAGTCACTTTACAGTGGAGAAACCTAACAACAGTACTTTATCCAGGTGATCAAGGTCAATACTCTCTCAACAATGGTAAGTCATACTGAAACTGTGTATCCTTGATACGATATGATAAAAATGGCTCTTGGCCTGCATGGTTTTCCTCCCCCTTTAAAAAGCATAACACCAGTCTAAGTATGAGAAAAATTGGGTGAATTCCAGCTCAGAAGTATCTTACCAAATGCTTAGCCAGTCAAGGTCATCAAAAACAAAGGAAAGCTGAGAAACTGTCACAACCAAGAGGAGCCTAAGGAAACAAGAAGACTAAATGTAATGTGAAACAGAAAACTAACGTTTGGTAAAAACCAAGGAAATCTGAACAAACTGTTGACTTTGGTTAATAATAATGTATCAATTTTGGTTTTTTCATTGTGGCAAATATACTAGACAAACTTAAGTTGCTAATAGGAAGAACTGGCTGGAGGGTACATGGGAACTCCATACTATCCCCTCAATTTTTCTATGAGTCAAAAACTATTCTAAAAATAAACCGTATTTTTAAAAAATCTTGTTTCCATCAGAACCTTGTTTCTGATGGATCTTTCTAAAAATACTCTGTTTATATGCGGAGATATTGTCAATTCACCCCTCCCTATTCTTTCTCCACCTTTCTCTACTCTGCTCTGTGCCCTGAAGACTGATCTTATGAGTAATGAACAAGCTGTCTGGCTCCTTAGCTGTCTGCCTTCTTCCAGTAGAATTTGGGCAATGGAGAAATGGAGGGGTGGGGAAGATCCAACCAGCAAAAGATGAGAGGTAAGGAAGGGGAGCAGTCTGTACATTTATACCCCCAGCTTCTTCCTTGTTGGGCCTGGAGTTAGCAGTGCTTCTGTTCCTCTATGAAGGGCCACGGTTCCTTCTGGGCATCCCTGTCTAGCTACTCTGGATTGTGGTAACAGCTCCCACCCCCTCTTCCCTCAGGCTAGAATTGCTGACAGCTGTCTTCTCAGGAGACAGCTGACAGCTGCCCTCAGCTAGCCCTGAGGTACTTCACCATTACCTTGTTGGTTTTCCTTGACCTGCCCACACTTTTATAAACAGTCCCCTCATTAACTGTGTCTCACAGTCTTACCTCTTTCTTGCTAGGCCTCTAACTAATATCATATACAAATGTATAGTCCTTTCCTTTATACAACTAGGAGCATGCTATACACAGTTTTTGCACCTTGCCTTTTTTTCATCTAGGATACATTTCAGGTTCCCTTCCATGTCCATATTTATCAGTCAACTTTGTTAGTATCCCATAGTATCCTATTGTCCGTATATATCATACTTTAAATATTATATCAAAAGAGAGGAGTTAAAAGCTGAAACTTAGCATAGGGACCATGAATGTACCCTGGGATGGGGGAAGAAGATAGGACTAGAAATTCTATGATATTGTGGTGAGGAAAACCGACATTGCCAAAGCTCTGGAGAGGTGAAGAAGGTGGAAGTTAAGAATGTAGGCTTTGGAGTCAAACTGCTTGGGGTCATATTCTAGTTAAGTCAAACTGTGTGACCTTGGGCAAATTATTTAACCTTTCTGTGTGTACTTTCTCATCTATAAAATGGGAATAACAATATCCACCTCAAGGTAATCCTTAAAGCTCAAAAGCAGTCAGGCTTCCAAGTCAGCTTTCAAGTTCTACCACACTGGTAATAAGACCCATTTAGTGGAAGTAATGCCATGAACTTCCATCCTGGTCTCTCTTCCTGGTCCCAATCCTTTGATTCTTTCTCTTCAACCTCCCTCAACTTCTTCCTTCTCTGCTCATCACCCCAATCTCTCCTTTTATGCATGATAGGCTTTCTCTCTCAATATTTAAGATTTGCTTTTAAATGAATTCTTAGGTTCTAGAATTAATTGTGTTGTTACTACTTTATAGTTCAATAGAGGAGGTATACATAATTTTAAAAACCATTTTTTTAATGAAGCAAAATAGCTGTCAGCCAGCCAAAAAAAAAAAAAAGAAATATGTCTCAGATAATATGCTCTTGTTTTCTCCCAAAAGCAGTTAGAGTCATTGTCTGGATCAACGTCTGCTCAGATCTAACACGGATTACCTTAACTACTGAGGAGAATTTACTGAGTGTAAGGCACCACCAATCCCCAAAACAGTGAAGTTATTAATCACACATGGAATAATTAGAAACACTTGAATAAATTATAAATACTAAATTTTTTTCCTTTATACATGTCATTTAAAAACATAGCTACCAACAAAACTTTATTCAGAAAATAGTTCTCCACAGAGTTCAATGTCTCTTATTTTATTTAAATTCAATTAATTAGGGGCACCTGGGTTGAGCAGTCGTTAAGCATCTGCCTTCGACTCAGGACATGATCCCAGCATTCTGGGATCGAGCCCCACATCATGCTTCTCCGCTAGGAGCCTGCTTCTTCCTCTCCCACTCCCCCTGCTTGTGTTCCCTCCCTCGCTGGCTGTTTCTCTCTGTCAAACAAATAAATAAAATCTTTAAATAAATAAATAAATAAATAAAATAAATAAATTCAATTAATTAACATGTAGTGTATTATTAGTTTCAGAGGTGGAAGTTAATGATTCATCCAATGCATGTGACACCCAGTGCTCATTGCATCACGTTTCCTCCTCAATGTCCATCACCCAGTTACCACATACCCCCCAAGAGTTCAAGGTATTTTAGGGGTTTTTTTTCTCGCCACTTAAATTCAAGGATCATCTGCATTTTACAGAAATGCAGAGGTCTTTCATTCTCCTTTATGACCTCTCAAGGCTTGGTGCCGGCCTTTTTATCTGTCTACCCTGCCCCCTCCCCAAATGCCTGGGCGTAATTGCTACATACATACATATGGAGGGCTCCCAGTTTGCTATCTCTAGATCTGACTTACCTGGATTTCAGCCACGCTGCCTTCCTTTTCCTCAAGCACTGCCTGCTCTTTCCTGACTCAGGGTTTTTGCATTTGCTGTTCCCTTTTCCAGGAATGCTCTCTCCTCATTTTTCAGATCTCTCTTCCAATGACATACCCCATTTAAAGCAGTGCTTCCACTCTCCTTGCTGTGCATTTTCCCCATCAGCAATTCCACGTGACATTGTTCTGTTTATTTCTCCCATAGATTTCATCACAACTAGAATATTATCTGATTTATTTCTTTCCTTGTAGTCCTTGTCCCCCACGGGAGTATAAATTCTTTGGGGGCAGGAACTTTGTTATACCTGCTCACTGCTGTATCCCTAACACTTAAGACGGGGTCTGACACAAGTAAGCGATTCAATAAATATTCACTGAATGAATGAATAAATGGATGGATGGATGAATGAGTGAATGGAATACCTAAACATCCAACTCATGACAACAAGGCACATTCCTCAAGTTTCCCTTTTCCCCCTCCATTGATAACTACAGGCTAAGGTGTGCAAGGATAACTTTAAAGTTTCATGCTAGTGAGAGACAGATTTCCAGACCACATGTCTAATTTGGATTCATATTAAAGAATCTGGTGCTTCCTCTACACTCTGAGACATTATTGAATTATATAAAAATACATTTTTATTGACACTGCAAGGTGTTTTAAATTGGAATGCATGGCCACTCAGTTTTAGAAAGAATTCTTTTTTTTTAATGATTGTTTTAAAAGCATGGATTCTCAGTTTTTAAAATTAGTTTCATTCCTACCTAACAGTTTCTCAAGATTCCATCATTAAAGATTAACCAATCAATAATTTAACAAGTGTTTCTTCAGTACCTATTACATCATCATGATTTGCCAAATTCTTCTCTAGAGATGCAAAAGAAGACTAGCATCATAATCTTCCTTACAGATAGGGGAAAAAAAAGACAAACAGGAAATAATCAAAAAGCTTAACAGTGATTATCTGGGTGATGAGATAGGAACTGAATACTGTTTTCTATTTTAATGTATTTTTTAACTTGTCCGCTTATAAGCTTGTCTTACTTTTTAATACCATAAAAGACCTATACGATATCATTTCTGTCTTCAAGCAGCATATCTTGTATCAGGAGAGAGAAAAAAATAACATACAGGAAACGAATAGAGAACTATTGAATACGAAATTGTGTGGTTACTGAAAAGCAGCCCAATGAGTTGTTCAGAGGAGAGATCGGAAAAGGTGAGAGAAAGTTAAAGTTCTTTTTGTGTATAAATAGGGCAGAAATTAGCATCTATTGTCTTGAGAAAGTCAACAAGCAAAATGCAAATAAATGCTCAGGATTAAAGTTGATTTTCCCAGTGAAAATGACCCCTTGCCCAGGCAGCCGATTTTTCAGAGTTTCTACTGCTGACTAACACTGTCCTGAGATGTGAACGGTGTTTCTGTTTGAAATATGGACAACAGTGAGTTCCAAAAGCTGCCTCCAAACAGAAGGGACTCAATTCAGTTCTACAGAAAAAAAATAATAAATGAGCTACACACATTACGATTCAAAGGCAGAAGATGATAAACGTCAAAGTGTAGGATGTTTTTGAAAACAGAGTTTGAGGCATTATTTGCACATTTCCATTAGTTTGTGGTTCTTCTGATTGGGGAACTTTTAAGTTGTTTGAAAAGAAGAAAGTAAAACTTTATGCCATGCATTTGCTCTCTAAACCAGAAAAGAAAACTGCAAAAAAAGGCTAAAAATTGCTAACTAAACTCTAGGATACCACCAATTGTAGGATGACTCCTGATAAAAGGTGAAAAATGTGCATTTTAGAATCAGTGAAATAGTGTATACATTTTGCAACCACTTGATGAATGTCTGCTGCACCCACAGATACGAGACCAGTGTCCTTGCTGATTTTGTTCACCATTGTACCTATGGCCGACACTAATCGATTCTTGATAAATCCTTGAATGAACGAATGAATGAATGAACAAACAAGCGTGTAGATCGAATAGTGGAATTTGTCTTACACGCCAAATAACTAAATGATAAATAAGAAATGCATTTTAAATCAGCATTAACGGCTAAATAAGTGCTGGAAAGTAGCAATAACATTGTCTGACATTTATTTTGAAGTGACACATTATGTCTTTGGAAAGAAGTCCTAGAAGAGATTAAATTCTGATAAATAAGAGCCACCCACCTCTGTGTGAACCAGGTGAAGCTTGATTTGTAAACCCTAAGTGAGTAATTTGAGGTGTTTAATATAACAAGTAAATTAGACAGGGAGAGCAAGCTGTTATCACATCCCACTCTTCTCTGTTTTTAAAAGACAGCCAGATTCAGCCCTATGAGAAAAGCAATTCTCTACTTTTATAGAAAGCTGTAAGGGAGATGCCATTCTGTCCATGCACCATTTCTTTCTCTCTTAGAAAAGGCATTTAAAGGGCACCTGGGTGGCTCAGTTGGTTGGGTTGCGGGCTCTTGATTTTGGCTCTCATGATCTTGGGGTCCTGGGATCAAGCCTCCCCTCCCTCTACCTCCACGCTCAGCAGGGAGTCTGCTTGAGGATTTTCCCTCTGCCCCTCCCCTCCCTCCTCAAATAAATAAATACATCCCTTCATAGACAACCTGCTTCTGTTTTGGGGATTCACAGGTAGCAGAGCCGGTCCGTTGCCGCGATCTATTGAAAGTTAGCCCTCACCACAAGGGTTTGTTAAAAAAAAAAAAAAAAGAAAGAAAGAAATAATCTTAAAAAAGAAAGAAAGAAAAGGCATTTAACAGAAGAAAATAATATCTTTAACCAGGTACATGCAGCACTTACTATGGTGTGATAATTATTAAACCAAATTCTTACATAGAAAGATACAGTTCAAAGAATAATTCTATTCTCCAAAGGAGGTTATCCCCTTGCCTTCTAATGTAAGTTGATAGTCTATTTTCTCCTCTGTCCTTCTGACACCTCTACCCCACTCCTTGTTCCTTTGACCTCTACCACCACCACCAAACTGCCACTAAGTTCTGATGCAAGTGGTCCACAGAGCTGACAGGCCCAGGTTACCAGGGTTCAAAATAGCAAGTAACAGGGAGCAGAAGTTCTAGAATGGGATGTGGGTTATATGTGTATTTGCGTAGAGCCTCCACATAAACTCAATGAAGAATTGTGAGTCATCTAGGTGAGTGACTGTGGAACCAATTATATGAACTGATGATACAAAATTCTGGGCAGCCATTGGCAAAAGTTAGGAAAAATCCGTATGTACTCACCTGGAAGATATCAGTGACATAGACTTGATTTGGAGGGGAAAAAAAAGTTGTAAACCAATATATAGTTTAAATTTTAGTTTTTGAAAGAAATATATTTGGGCTATATCTATTTAGAAACCATTATAGAAGGTAATGATGGTTGAGGGAGGCATAGTACTTGCCTTCAAAAAGTTTTGGTCTCCAAAAAAAAGTTTTGGTCTAGTGAGGGAGATAAGACTTGTATGAAAACAGAATTAGGATATTAAGGTAGATAGCAAAAGGCATCTTGAGAGAATCCGATAAGGGGCCAAGAGAATTCAGAAAAGGATTCATTCTGACTGAGAGCATCAAGGAATGTTCATGGAGGAAAACAGTGTTTTAACTGCAGCTTGAAGCTATGTGTGAGGGTATACGGAATGGAAACATTTAGAATCTTCTTTAAGACAAATATTTGCCTCTATTTCAGTGTAGTTGAGTTACACATCCAATAATGTGTTACTTATAGAAAATGCCTGTATATATATATATATATATATATATATAGTACACTGTGTATATATATATATATGTATATATATATGGAGAGAGATGTGTATGTTTAGTACATGTAGCAATTTAGTAGTGGATGTACATTTTAAGTAACATACAGAACCTTAGAGGGACTTCGAACCCTATCATAGGATGTTTAATAGCATCCCTGGCCTCCATCCACTAGATCTCAGTAGCATACCCTCAGGCATGACAACAAAAATGTCTCTAGACATTGCCAAATGCCCCCCGAGGGGCAAAATAGCCCGTAGTTAAGAACCACTGGTATATGCAGTTGACCCTTGAACAATGTGAGTGTTAGGGCTTCCAAACCCTGTGGAGTTGAAAATCCTCCAATAACTTTTGCCTTCCCACAAAATTAACTACTGATAGCCTACTCTTGATTGGAAACCTTACCCGTAATATGATCAGTCGATTGATTCATATTTTGTATGACTTATGTATTATACACCGTATTCTTACAATAAAGTAAGGTAGAGAAAAGAAAATGTTATTAAGAAAATCATAAGGAAGAGAAAATACATTTACAGTACTGTACTGTACTTACAAGAAAAATTCCACCTCTAGGTGGTCCTATGCAGTTCAAAGCTGTGTTGTACAAGGGTCAACTGTACAAGCTAAACCTTCCCTGTCAGTGGGTAAGAATTCTCAAGTTCATGACCTGGATTTTTATTTTTGGGTCCCTTCTTCAATGGTTCTTAACTTTATTTAAAGTTTATTCATTTTATTTTAAGTTATCTCTACACCCAACATGGGGCTTGAACTCAGGACCCCAAGATTAAGTGAGAGTTGTACGCTCTTTCCACTGAGTCAGCCAGGCACTCCTTAACCTTATTTAAGAATCAAGTACGGTTTTTTTTGTTTTTTGTGTTTTTTTAAAGATTTTATTTATTTATTTGACAGAGAGAGATACAGCCAGTGAGAGAGGGAACACAAGCAGGGGGAGCGGGAGAGAAAGAAGCAGGCTCCTAGCGGAGGAGCCCAATACGGGGCTCGATCCCAGAGCACTGGGATCACGCCCTGAGCCGAAGGCAGGCGCTTAACGACTGCGCCACCCAGGTGCCCCTCAAGTATGTTTTTGAACATCTGTTGAAAGCTGTTGACTCATTCATTTATCAGGAAAATGTACATGCTCACAGCATGTGGAATACAATTACAGAGAATTTAGGGTTCTCCCCTGAGGAGTTCTGTTTCCTGGAGCTTAAAGAATTGTCATGGTTTGTATTTTCCAGCTAAGCAACTGCAGGCTGGTGTCCAGAAGGTCCATAGTCTCTTTTGGAGTCTCTTCTGTTTTTACTTCAGAACACTGATAATCGGGGGAGAATTTTCCTGTTTACTAAACTCTCCCATCCTTCATCTTCACCTGCATTAGCCAGTGAGATTCATCCCTGCAGAAGTCAGAACCCTGCTGAGGTAGGATAGATCCGACTCCCCTTAACTTATTTCTAGTCTCTGTTCCTGTCGAGTCCAGCTGATTCCTTCCTTAATTGCCCAGATGACTGAGAAGAAAGAAAGAACCAAAGAGTCAGCAGGGAAAGAAAGCCAGCCCCCTGGACACTTGGTTTTGATTGTGAAATATAACACACACAGGCACACACAGAGAGAAAAGTCCATACACAATGTATCTAAAATTATGAATAAATAATGAACTCTCTATAACCACCACCCACTGAGTACTTCTGAAGAAACACTTTCTAGAAATACAGAGCGTTATTAAATACAAAACTGGCCACTGCTCCTTTCCTCCTCCCCCACCCGGAGCAACATGAGAGCTGTGTGCCAGACTCCAGAGCTTCTTGATTCACACAGCCTAGGAGCCAAGGTCAGCGCTCCCAGCAGTCGAGTTTTCCACGCAGGGCGGGGCTCTGCTCTCCTGGAACAAGTTTCTCTCTCCCACTCCCTGACCTCGCGTTAGCAATCGGTAGGTGAGTGAGGATCCCGCTGGCCCTTACGTGACAACCAGTAATGTTCTCGGCCTTCCCGGTTCGGCAAAGGGAAAGAATGCGGGAGGAGTAGCATTTCTTTCCCAGTAGGCTAGGTGGGGAAAGAGGCTACCTCTGTGTCCCTCTTTTGGACTAAGGTGTCTCTGTTTTTCCATAAACAAAACGTCTCACTGCCTTCTGCGAGCGCTATAAAGGCAGCGGAACCGCTGTCCCGGGGGCATTACGGGCGGGCCACCAGCCAAAACAGGTGAGCTGGCCGCTGAGGATGCCGCTTACTCCACCCAGCTTTGGCTTAACTCCCGGGAGGCATCGCTAGCTGCTAATGGGACTGGTGTGGGGACACCGAGCGGGCTGGCAGGGGGCAGTACAGCCTTCTTTCTGAGAAGCTGCGAGCGAGAAGGAGGCTAGCAAAACCGGCCCCGGCAAGAGATCCGCTCCACCTGCCCAAAGTTCTGCCCCCGGGAGTACTACGACCCGCTGCTGGAATCTACCTGCAGGCCACGTAGCCTCGGGACCCGGGGAACGTGGCCTGAGGTTTCCAGGCCTGGCCCGGGGGCCAGCGCTTCTCTCCTAGTGCGCGCCTGGGGCTGTGCCCTGGGTCTGGTGCGACGCGAGAGGGGAGCTCACAGGGTCCCCTTCCGTCCCCGCACGCGCTCGGGCCCCAGCCGGGATTTGGGGAGATTTCAGGACGCGGACAGCGCCCTGGCTGCCCGCGGGTGGGGACTGGGTCGAGCTCCGGAAGACCCCCAGGCGGGCCTCACCCTCTTCAGAGTCCGGGAGCCCCGGGCAGCAGGTGCAGACTACGCGACCCGAAGGTCCTCACGTGCCCGGGTGCAGCCTGGTGGTGCGCCCCGGGGGCGGCGGCCTGGAGCGCCCAGCAAGGCGGCGCGCTGGCCAGGCGCTCCGGGATCGGCTGCAACAGGTGGGGCCAGGCGACAGCTAACGGGAGGTCGCCTCTTCCTGTCCCTTCCTCTTCGCCTCCTCTCCCTCCTTCCCCGCTCCATCTTCTTCCTCCTCTTCGTCCTCCGCCTCGTAGGTCATGGAAGCGCCAGGCAGCAGGTTGGAGCCGCCGCCGCTCCCGGAGTACAGCTGCAGCTACCTGGTGTCGCGGCCCGTCTACAGCGAGCTCGCCTTCCAGCAGCAGTACGAGCCGCGCCTGCAGGAGCGCAAGACGCTGCGGGAGAGCCTGGCCAAGGGCTGCAGGTAGCGACAGCCGCGGGCTGGGCGCGGGCAGCGGCGGGGCCGGGCGTGTGGGCGCGCGGACCCGGCGTGGGAAGGCGCGCCACCCTACGGGGTCGCCCGGGTTTCAACCATCCACATTGCTGTCCTTCCTGGTCGCAGGATGGCTCATCATTCTCGGCCCGAATTGACTCTAGTCCCAGAAATTCATCTTTGGCGAGAGTGTGTTTCCGGTTGCCCCACCTCTCTTTTTCCCCCCTCTTCGGGACAACTGGAGTGCGCTTTGGGGTACAGCAGATCCCTACGGCCTCCTGGTGAAGGTCGGGCTGAGGAGAGTGGAGAAGAAAGGGGATCGATTAAAAAGAGATGATGGGTAAACCCATCACCTGACCAGGAGTCCTTGAAACTCCAAGTTCATCTAGGCAGGATGCCACTCGGAGACACGGAATGACGGCTAGAACCCAGGAGAGAGTACTCCAAGTTCTTCCCTCGGGCAGTGGGAGCCCCAGGGAGACCTCCATCGCTCTCTAAACCCAGACAGGCCACCCGTAATCAGATACCACAAAAAACAAAAAAAAACTAGAGAATTGTCAACTGCTGCCAGATTTTCTTTCTTTTTAAGAATGTTTTTTTCAGAATGTGAGTTTATACAAAAGTAGACAGTATATAATGGAGCCCACTCCATGTTTTTACCCACCACCCAGCTTCAACAACCAAGCTCTGTCTCTACCCACTTGCCCCCCCTCCACTATTTTTTTGAAGCAAATCCTGTATAGTGTATCTTTTTGTCTGTATATATTTCATTATATATCTCTAGGGACTCTTAAAAAAAAACCCAATCCCCTTATCACACCTAAAAAAATAATTCCTTAATATGAAAAACATAAAAATGTCCAATTGTCTCATAAATATAATTTAAATAGTTCAGTTGAATGAAAAGTCAGATAATGTCCACCCACTCTTAACATTTGTTTTCTTTTATTTATAGGGTGCCAAATTTAAAAAATACTAAGTAGAAAGGTACAACAAAGTGTACATTTATCATGTTAAGATTTTTGTATAAATTGGCTCCAAGCCTGTATTGCCAAAATAAAGAGAATGTGTTTATTTTTCTTCAAAGAAAAAGTAGCTGAAGAAGGAGCCTGGGTTAGAAGTCTGAAAATTAATCTCCGTTTGGAGACTCCACATAGATCGTTCTGTGGCTGGTCTAGAAAATGGGTCCTTGTGTAGGGATATTTTCTCAGAGGATTACAAAGGTGGGAGAGGGGAGGGAACACTTAATCCTGTGTTTTCTAGTACAGAGCATTTAAAAGGGTAGATAGAGTTCTTGGCAAAAGCATGGTAGCATTTCAGCGTTAGTATTTGCCATGCAATTCTTCTTCTTTTTCTAAATGGTTATAAAGACCAGCAGAGTCCAGCTCAAAACTTTGTGCTTTGCAATTGGTTATGACCGCAATGGTATTGGAAACCCAGTTTTCTTGCCTTTTGACAGCTGTTCAAGAAAGAGAGGCCTTGGTGTCCTGAAGACTCTCCTGCCCATTTTGGACTGGCTCCCCAAATACCGAATCAAGGAATGGCTGCTTAGTGACATCATTTCAGGAGTTAGTACAGGGCTGGTGGGCACGCTGCAAGGTAAGGTGGTTGGTGGATTGGGTCCGAAGTGATTGAGGGTCACAGTCCCCAGAAGCAGTTCGTAACTTCCACCTGAGTCCCAGGAGTCTGTACCAAATCTTTGCTTACCCTTTGAGATCTTCATCTTTCCTGTAGAGCCCCTTAGTGGACAGATTTGTCTCTTTTTTTTCCTTTTCCTTAGAGTGCTCTTGCTGGGAAACCCTGCTGCTTCTCGAGCTGCCTGGCTTCAACTAGAGCCCTAGCATCTGAGCAGTGGCTTCCCAACTTCTATTGACCACAACTCACAGTAAGAAATAGAGGTTACATCATGATCGGCACACACATATCTCAAGTTTCGTGAAATGATATTAACCCTCACTACAAGTGATATACTCTGGTAGTTTCTGTTCTGTCCTCTTCCATTCTGCTTATATTTTTTAGATGATGATTGCAGTTCATTAAATTATTTTGCATCCCACACATGGGTCTTGACCTGCAATTTGAAGGTGGCTCAAGGGAAAGTGAAGGAAGTGTTTTAGCCTGGAGTGTTGTACATAAGCATTTTGTTCTGTCCGTAGTTTTTTAAATTCATCCCCTTATTTTAATCTCTGGCAAAATGTCTTAACAGAGGTGTTTTATTTTGTTTTGTTTGTTTTGTTTTAAACAGGCTTTATATTATATTTCCGTGAGCATCTTAGGAATCTGTTGCATAGTTGGTGAATTGCAGTATGGGCATTCTCTGTCCCCCATCCCTATTGTCTTGCTTCTGCTATCTCCCCAACTCTACAAAGCCCCTGGACCATGAAAACAGAAGTCTCATTTACTTATTATAATTTGATGGGGCATCTAGTATGCTCCAAGCCCTCGGTATGCTGACGTGAATGAGCTGTGCCACCTGCTCTCAAGGAGCTCATGGTCCGTGGAAAGTAGATAATAACAGTTCAACAGGGCTGTGACAGGGGTAACAAGGCCTTGGAGGTGAGTGTGCACAGAGGCTCACAACCCAGCCTTAGGGGACTGGGAATGGCTTCCTGGAGGCTGAGTTGTCAGATGGAGTTTCTGTGAAGGTTTAGTTTGAGATTGCCCAATGATGGCAAGTAGAGTCGGGTGGGGATGTGGGTAGAAAGATGGCTTGAAAATGGACTATTTCAGAAGTTAGTGACAGTCGTTGAGCAACATCATGAGCCAGCCTTTGCCCGTAGAGCTCTCAAGATTCCTCGGAGCAAGCCAGGTAGATTTCCACAGAGGAGGGTATTCTGTGGCCCCAGCGTGGAGCGCCAGCCTGACTGACCATGGTTTCAGTCACAAAGGCGGATGGAAGAGGAGGTAGGGCTGAGCAGTACATAAGTTCGATGATGCCCCGTGCCCACAGTGGGCTCTAAAAGCTATGACATAGCAACACTGTGTGACTCCTGGGAGACAGGAACCGTTGAATTAATGTTTGTTTAGCTAGTGCCCGGGATGGAGACTGGCACAAAGTAGATGGCCTCATCTTCACACTTAGTGAAGAGGTCTGCATTGCTTTTCCGATGATGAATATATGTTGTTTACTATGCTAAAGGCTTTGGCCAGTTATCTCATTTAATCCTCACAAAAGTAATCATTAACTCCTTTCCAGTAGATGAGAAATCCATTAAATCTTTTTCTGTCTCTATAAAGTGACCTTTGTAACGTAAATTTCTGGGAGGTTAACCTGGTTCATTCATGCATTCATTCATCCTTCATTCACTTAATACTATTTATAAACCAATTCTGTATGTCAGATGTTCAGCCACAAAGATTCAGTGGATTACTGACAAGCACAGGTACTGACCTCACAGAGTTCCTTTCGAATGGTGGACATTAATTTAATTAAGTTATTAAATAAAGGAGATAAATGAAAAAATATTTACAAATTGTAATAGATTTAATCCATTGTGTGGGATTAAATACTCTGTCCTAGGGATTACTTTGAGGAGGGAATATTTATTTTAGGTAGAATGGTCAAGGAAGGCTTTACTGAGGGGATGAAATTTAGTCAGATTCAGAGGATGAGGAGACAGCATGGAAAGAGCAGAAGGAAGAGTGTTAACCAGGCAAAGGCCCAAGGGCAAAAGGAGTTCAGTGTTTTCAAGGGAGTTGCAAGAAGAATTCTAGTGTGTGTGGGTGCGGGTGTGTGGGGGGGAGGGTGAACAGAACAAGATAAGGTTGGGTGGGGCTGTGTTAGGATGGGGCAGGGAGGCACTTGTTCTCAGGAGGCTTCCTTGAATATGGTGCCTTAGGCACTTGACTTGCCTCAGCCTACTCCCAGCCCTGGAGGACAGTTGTGTCAGCTTAAACCAGCTTGAGCAGGAGACGGAGAGATCTGATCTGCGGAGAGATCTGATCTGTGCAGATCTGAAATGTATTCTGGAGCAACAATCACTGGTGTCTACTGATGGATTTAGTATGTAGCCGAAAAATCCCAGATGGCTGCAAAATTGTTGGCTTGAACAACCGGGTAGATGGTTATGTCACTTATTAAAATGGCAAAGACTGGCTGAGGAGCAGGCTTGGGATGGACAGTGAAGAGTTTCCATTTGGACATGCTGAGTTGGAGATGTACGTGAGACCTCTAAGTGGAAATGCCAAATACAGAGTTGGAGCTGTTAAAAGTGTGAAGAGCAGAGGAGAGGTCTGGGCTAGGCAGAAATAGCAGGGAAGCATCCCTGTAGCAGTGGAATGCCCCAGACTACCCAGGGAGAACGGGCAGATGGAAGAGAAGATGGCTGGACCATTCAGAGGTCAGGAGGATAAGAGGAGGGCCACAGAGAACCATGAGGAGGCTCAGGACGTTGGAGAGAAAGAGCGACTGGAGGGATGTGGGGTCAGAAGCCAAGAGAGGAGGTTGCTTTTAAAAGAATAGAGGGGAGATAGTGTCATACTCTTCAGGGAAGAGTTTGAAGATGGAACACAGACAATGCTTTTAAGAAGGTTTGTTGTGTGGGCCGCCTGGGTGGCTCTGTGGGTTAAGTGTCCGACTCATGGTTTAGGCTCAAGTCATGATCTCAGGATGGTGAGATCGAGCCTGGCATCAGGCTCCGTGCTCAGTGCAGAGTCTGCTTGAGATTCTCTCTCCCTCTGCCCTTCCCCCTGCTCCCACGCATGCTCTCTCTCTCTCTCTCAAATAAATAAATAAATATATATTTAAAGAAAGGTTTGCTGTGAAGCAGAACAGAAAAATGGCTGTAACCAGAGAGAGGTAAGGGATGGAGGTAGAATGAGGGAGGATTTAGGTTTCTTTTAACAGAAGAGATACCGGAACATATCTGGGAACTGGTGGGAATGTCCTTGTAGAGAGAAAGGCATCTATGGCCCACGAGGTCGAGGAGAAACTGAAAGTGGTGACAAGGGGGGACTGCAGCTGGGGCTCAAGGACAGAAGTAGGTGGGTTGCTTCTTCTTAAAGACAGGAGGGATATCTCCTCCATTTTTGAAGGAAGAAAGACAGAACAAATGGTGCTAATATAGAGTGGTTTGAAATTATGGTGAAAAGCAAATTAGGAACATCTCTTATGGATTCTTTGTTTTAGGTGGAGTCTAAGATTCATCTCTGAACTGTGTCTGTGTGCAAAAGGGGGAGGGACAGTTTGAGGAAAGTGCAGGAGATCTGAGTCTTTTTCAGAGCAAGGACATGGAGTTGGACCACCAGGCAGTCCGGAGTACCCACTGGGGCTCCTGTTCCTGAATCTTCCGTGACATTTGTCAGCCAGAGTGAAGATTATCTAGTCTCTATTCCATTTATCCAGCTGCTCAAGGGCTTGTCACCCAAAATGTAGAGGTTTGGGTTCAGTTAGACTGGGGTTTTACCCGACAAGAAAAGGGAAGGGGAAAGAGAGTGAAGCAGGGGAGTTGAGAGTATTTCTGAAATTCCATGGACAGGAGGCAAGAGAAGGCAGGCGGACACCATGGACAGGGACAAGGTGAATCAGTTCATCCTTTAGAAGCCCCATGAGAACAAAGAAATGTTATAACAAGGATTATGAAGTAGGCAAACTGAAAGGCTGGGAGGCTGTAGTTTGAGAGAGGTTGCTCAAAATTGAGATTCCAGGGGCGGTGCCATAGTCTCTAGTGGTCCCAAGATCATGACACACCTCTGGCTGGCTGGATTTGATCCCAGGACGGTGGGATCATGACCTGAGCCGAAGACGGACGCTTAAGCTTAACTGAGTGAGCCACCCAGGCGTCCCCACATAAATGCATATGTATGTAAAAAAATAAAATGTCAGAATGATAACATTAATTCAGGATAGCGGTTGCCTTCTGGGGGTGGAGGGAGGAAAGACAATGTGATTGAGGAAAAGTACACAGAGTTGCAACTTTACTGGCAATTTATTTCTTAAGCTGGACAGTGAATACACAAGTATTTATTCATGATATTTTCTTTTTGTATATGGAAATGACTTTGTATATTGAAAATCTTTCAAGAGTTTTTTGTGCATGCAACATCCATGTTTACTTTTATAAAAGTGGGAGCAGGCATACTTACCATGATTTTTTAAAAAAAGATTTATTTATTTGAAAGAGAGAGAGCATGAGCGGAGGGGGGAAGGGGCAGAGGGAGAGGGAAAAACAGTCTCTCTGCTGAGCAGGGAGCCTCACCAGTGACCAATGTGGGGCTCGATCCCAGGACCCTGAGATCATGCCTTGAGCAGACAGGCAGACACCTAACGGACTGAGCCACCCACCCACCCCCTTACCATGATTTTGAATCCTGCTTTTCCTTCCTTTTTCCTTTGTTCTTTACATATCTCCATGTTAGTAAATGTACTTCTATATGTATCAATTTCATTTTACAGAATCAGTTAACCACTTTTCCGTTTTGAGACATTCATTCAGTAAATAATGCACTTGTGAGCCAGGATATTTAGGTGGTTTTCTGCCCTTTTTGAAACTGCTGTAAATGGAATCCTTAACATGTTAAGAACCCAGTGACCAAAGGCCTTGATTTTTCTCTCACTATGAGTGAAATGTGAGGAGGCAATATGGAGTAAGATGTGTTAACTACCTAAGAAGTATTTAACTAAGGAAAAGAAGGCACCATTACGGTCTTTCAACTGCCATGTACATGGAAAAGTTGAGATTTCTCCACACTGTGCGGCACGGCCCCAGTGGAGAAGCTGAGCTCCTGGAGGAAAGCCGAGGAGAGCTGTCTTACCTGCTGCTGGGTACAGCTGGCATCGTTTCCTTTGTTTGGATCTGACACAGAGAAACACTGCATTCACACGAAACGTCTGCGTGCACAGCTGCTCTGAGCCTTTGGACTGAACTGACCAAGTTTTTAACCAACTGATTTGACTTCCTTTTTCCACTTGTCTCATCGGTGGATAATTGGATTACTGATCAATTTGATCAATTTTTTAAGCAGGTGGTGCGTGAGGATGAATCATTATCTCAGCTGATCAGATCATGTTCTGCATCCTAGCGTAGCCCCAGACTATATGCCAAATAAGGAAGACCACCCAGGGCAAGCTGCAAACCGGGGAATATCTATGAAAAGGCCTTTCTTTGCACAGTAGAAAGAATACTGTAACTTTTGTTTGTGAATTTAATCATTTTGGATGTACTTTCAGGCATGGCGTATGCTCTGCTAGCTGCAGTCCCTGTTGGATATGGTCTCTACTCTGCTTTTTTCCCTATCCTGACATATTTTATCTTTGGAACATCAAGACACATCTCAGTTGGTAATTATAAACATATATCGCAATTGTATTTATTCACGTTTAATGTCTTTTTTTTAAAAAGATTTTATTTATTTATTTGACAGAGATAAAGACAGCCAGCGAGAGAGGGAACACAAGCAGGGGGAGTGGGAGAGGAAGAAGCAGGCTCATAGCAGAAGAGCCTGACGTGGGGCTCGATCCCAGAACTCCGGGATCACGCCCTGAGCTGAAGGCAGACGCTTAACCGCTGCGCCACCCAGGCGCCCCTCATGTTTAATGTCTTTGGCTATAGTATGTGTATTATGCTTCCATATCCTTGTTAATGTTTTCCAGGAAAATAGGCCTTCGGTGTTTTGCGGGCTTATCCAATTCAATGATGCAGTGGTTCTTCTTAGCTTTCAAAAAACCATCTCTTTAGTATTAGGTTTATACTTAACTCTTTTTTTTTCTTTTTTTTAAAGAGGAAAAAATTGAAAGATTGTCAAAATTACAGCTTACCTTCAAATTCTAGCATATTTTCATTTTAAGAAATGTAATAAACTTGACTCCATATTTAGGAAGTGTTCTCTTCCAAAATACAAAATGATAAGGGGAAAAAAATCTTCAAGAGGTCTTCAAATCTGCTGCTTTACTAGACTAACTTACCATTTACTAAATTATGTTCATCAAATACATATTCATCATTTCATTAAAAACTGTACTCAATTTTAAGTCCCTAATATTGGAAGACTGGCAAAATTGTGCCAAAACTATTTAGAAACTAAGCTTGGCTTTCCTTCATGGTATGGCTCAAAATAGGCTTATTTTCTGCTGTTCCTAAAATTTGAATTCTCTTTTGCTGGAATGTTCTGGTAAATGAATGTTTTAATGCTATTTTGTGACTTTGACATTTATACTTGAGATAATTTTGCGCCTACATCCATCTGCTGGCTAGACATGTCTACCTGGACAATCCTCTTGAGACAAATACAATCATCTACTGTATCTCCAGCCCTTATCCTCATCTTTAGCCATTTTATCCCCAGTATCTAGCCTTGACTGTGGAAGGAGATCAGGAAGAGGCTATTGATTGAAAGCACTTCCTCACCTGGGAGAATCAATCAGTATCAAATGCTTGATAACGTGAGGAACGTAGGATCTGATGTTTTTCTTTTTGGTATTCTATACATTTAGACCCTCTGGGTTACTGGATTTTGGTACTGAGCCCTCCCAACTGTTAAGGCCTTCCATGACGAACATACAGGATCACCATCAGAGATAAAAATATAAGGAGTGATTGGGAGAAAAGGAATGCTTTTAAAACACAGAATCTTATGGACTGGCATATGATATGAAAAAATAATTTGTCCTGAAAAGAGAAAAAGAGAAACTATATACGCTTTTGGATGTTTCTTTATCCTAACCTGGACCTTGTGGTATTGATCAAGGTATTCAGCTCTGCAGAGCTCAGGGCATTGAATGCTCTAGGAAATGAGCTTATATGGAATAAATAAGATAGAACAGTAAGGATTCCGCTGGTTTGCCACCTCTGCCAGGAAACCTTTCCGGGCAACCCCCCACACCCCTGCCCCAGTACACATGAAGACTACGCAAAGACAGGATAGACAACCCTCTTGTGTATTCACAGAGCATCCGGAGTGTTGTATTATAATTGCCTACCTACATGTCTCTCTTGCTTATTTCTGGGTCACAAATGCCTTGAAACATCTGCTTTGTAGCTTCCTTTGTGAACAAACAATATTTTCCCAGTCACAGTCAATAATTCCACACATCTTTCTAACCCCATGTAGACATGTTGAACCTAAACATTTGTGATGAATAATTATTAATTGATAGAGGCTTTTTTTTCCCCAGGGCCATTCCCAGTGGTCAGTTTAATGGTGGGATCTGTTGTGCTGAGCATGGCCCCCGACGAACACTTTCTCATATCCAGCAGTAATGGGACCGCATTCAATACCACCATGATAGATTATGTGGCCAGAGATACGGCGAGAGTATTGATTGCAAGCACCCTTACTCTTTTGGTTGGAATCATACAGGTAATGGGATTACAAGTACAATATGGATCGGCATGATTTTTGTTTGAAATAACTGATTATAAAGCATGTGGACTTCAAGATTCATTTAAACGTGAAACCGAGCAATTTATTGGACCCCCAAAGTTATTTTCTAAATTATATTGTTTTAGGTCAGATGCTGAAATAGTCAGCAAGACCCCACTTATGAAGGCTCGAGTATCATCAAAGTCAGAGACAGAAAAAAAATCAGGATAACATGTGTGATTCAAATGAGGATGAGGGAAGGGAAATGTGCAGAACCAACAAAGGAGAAAAAAGTGTCCTGGTGAGCAGAGCCATGGGATCTGAAAGGCACAGAAATAAGCCACACGATTTTTGCTTTTCTTATTACATATTAGAAACACTTTAAGGTTCATATTACCACAGTATTCAAATTTTAGAGTGGTGGAGGGGCATTACGACAAGTATTTTGTGTTATTAGCAGGCCAACCAGAGTTTTAACTGATGTTAAGTTGAACTCGTTAATAGTTCAAGAGAGTTGGTCCTTCTGTCAGGCAAACATTAACTTTTTCTTTCCTTCTCATACTAGTTGATATTTGGAGGTTTGCAGATTGGATTCATAGTGAGGTACTTGGCAGACCCTTTGGTTGGTGGATTCACAACAGCTGCTGCTTTCCAAGTGCTGGTCTCACAGCTGAAGATCGTTCTCAACGTTTCCACCAGAAACTATAATGGAGTTCTCTCCATTATCTATGTAAGTGTGGCTTCTAACTCCGGGGATGGCTCCCTGAGAAAACTCTCTTCTTTTCTTCTTTAACCTGCGTCTGGAGAGCGTAAGTTCCTCCATGCCATACTTTGGGATGCATGGAAAACATTCTTCTCTGAAAGCAAGCAATAGAATCAGGAGTAACATTGAAGACGGCACATTTTACAAATCATCGTTCTCAATTAGTCAGAATGGTTTCAGGAGTGTCACCGCACTTAAAAATATTAATGAAAATAAAAAGGGAATCTGGTCTGGGATGCCATGGACTTGAGTTCTAGTCTCAACTTGGTCTCTGATAAGTTGAGTGACCGTAGACACACCATGGGGGATAGTGGCCGAAAGCTCAGGTTTGGAGCTGAATGACCTGGAGTCATGTCCTGACTGTACTGCTTCCTAATTATATGAGCAAATCACCATGCCTCAGTTTCCTTCTCTGACAAATAGAGTTAGTAATAATATCTATATTCATAGTTAAGTTAAATAGGGTATAAGAGAAGCACTTGGCCCAGAGGCTGGCACATAACAAGTACTTAAAAAAGGTAGGTAGGTTGGAATTATTATTTCACATCTCAAGCCTACTTTCTTTTTTTATTGGTAACATGAAATGACTGGAGATGTAGCTCTAAAGCCCTTTCTAACTGTGAGAGTCCATAAAATGCATAATGTAAATGTCTCAGCAATTATAGATGAAAAGGAACATTAGATTCGGAGATGATTCAACATGCAAAAAAGATGCAAAAGAAGGATGTAGATCACACTAGATTTGAAAAAGTCCTTGGATCTAAATATATGTTTTATGTAAAGTATGCTATTGATGCTTGAAAATGATAATGATAGTAACATGATGTCATTCTAGCTTGGGGAGAATGATACTATACAAAAATAATGTGCTAGTCTCAAGAATGGAGCTTAAGTCCTTTAGTGACCTATGGATTAGCTTCTAAAACAACTAAGGCCATGCATCCATATGTAAAAACTAGCGAGGTGGTGAGGAATTTGCTTGGATTCATGACAGTGCCATAATCCCACATTGTCCTGTCCATTCAACAAATACTGCCCAGTGCCTATTGCAGGCCAGGTACTGTGCTGAGCAGTGGGAATAGGTAGAGGAGGCAGTCTAACATAGTGATTAATCAGTGGCTTTAAATTTCAGTAGAGCTGAGTTGGAATCTTGGTTCCACTACCTACTTACTACCCATGTGATTTGAGGTGTGTTATAGTTAACGTCTCTACACCTCAGCGTCCTTAATTGTAAAATGGGAGTAAGAACAGTAGCTGCCTCTTAGAATTGTGAGGATTAAAAAGAAAAGTCTGTATAAAGCACTTAGTACACTATCTGGCTCATATAAGAGCTCAGTTAATTATTATTATTATTATTGTTATTTTCATTACTAAGGTGACTAGACCTCATAGAGCTTACTGTTCACTTCCCGAGGAGCCAGCCTATTAATGCAGGCTGTTTTTTGATTCAGTATTATTTTTGTCATTGTTGCTTTTTTTCCTACTAAGTGCTTGGTTCATTTTGAAACCTGACTGCCTTTCTCGGACAGGCCCTCTCACCTTTGCAGTCCCGGGCACATCTTGCTTTTTTTTGCTTTCACACTTTTCCTGTCAACTGTTCATTCATTTATTCCTTCACTGTCATTCATACAATTTGTCTATACAGTAGGTATTTATCGACTACCTCTAATGTGCTAGGAACTATTTACTCCCCATACAAATCTGCTGACCCCTGAATCCACCAAGATACCCCCTACTGAGTGTACTCTCCTCTTCATGAACATTGCTTGGCTTGTATCCACACAGATCACCAGAGGTTTAGGCCAATGGTTAATTAACCTGGTTCCCTGGCCACTGGGGGACCTCTGCAGATAATAGTTCTCCTCGTCTCCTAGGACTATGTTGTGTTTTTTTTAAAGCTTTTGTTTTAATTCTAGTATAGTTAACATACAGTGTTATATTAGTTTCAGGTGGACAGTATTGTGATTCAGTACTTCCGTTTATCACTTGGGGCTCATCACAAATGCACTCCTTAATCTCCTCACCTATTTCACCCTTCCCCCCCCCCACTCACCTCCCCTCCGGTAACCATCAGTTTGTTCTCTATAGTTAAGAGTCTGTTTCTTGGTTTGCCTCTCTCTTTTTTCTTTTGCTCTTTTGTCTTGTTTCTTAAATTCCACATATGAGTGAAATCGTATGGTTTTTGTCTTTTTCTGACTGACTTGTTTTGCTTAGTCATCTAAGCAAAAGGCAAGATTTCATTCCTTTTGATGGCTGCATAATATTCATATATATATATATATATATATACCACATCTTCTTTATCCATTCATCTGTCGATGGACATTTGGGCTCTTTCTATATTATGGCTATTGTGGACATTGCTGTAGTGAATATTGGGGTGCAGGTGCCCCTTCGGATCACTATGTTTGTGTCCTTTGGGTAAATACCTAGTAGTGCAATTGCTGGGTTGTAGGGTGGCTCTATTTTTAACTTTTTGAGGAAACTCCACACTGTTTTCCAGCGTAGCTGCACCAGTTGAAATCTGGACCTGTGGTACCTCCGGTTTTGTTTTCCTTTTTCAAGATTACTTTGGCTCTTCAGGGTCTTTGTGGTTCCTTACAAATTTTAAGATTGTTTGTCCCAGTTCTGTTCTGTGAAAAATGCTATTGATATTTTGATAGGGATTGCATTAAATGTGTGAATTGTTTTGGATAGTACAGACATTTTAATAATATTTGTTCTTCCGATCCATGAGCATGGAATGTCTTTCCATTTCTTCCTGTCTTTCCTAGGACTATGTTTAAGACAAAGCTTGCTGCAAATGATCCCACTTTCAAACAGGGACAAAAGTAACCAAGAAATACTAGAACAAGGTCAAAAATAGTCTTGAAACCAAACACAACTGTTAAACATTATTTTTGAAATCTTAGGTTAGAATGTGTCATAGAATTTTGTGAGAAATTCCTCCAGAGAGGTCAGGTTAGATGAAGATATCTCAATCATCCCTATGTCATCATGACTCTAAGCTTGCTCTTCAGAAAATGAAAGATCAGCAGGTTTGGAAAGGATTGCATAAGGGTTGAATGAACCACTCAGTACTTGAACAGAGAACTTTCCTTATGACATAACCAGATGCAATCATTCATGAAAGAATCCTTCAACAAATGCACAGAAGTAGTGGATTCCAACGGGAAAAATTGGAAGATTGTTGTAAGATACTTTCCCTGGCTTGTAGCAACTTAACATCTCTTTGTTATAAGGTTGTTCTTTGGACTGTTTCCCTCTCCCAACTCCTCCCAAAAAAGAAAACAATACAAAGAATTGGAGGAGGAAATATTGGGACACTAAGAAAAACTAAAACTTTTTTTTTTAAGATTTTATTTATTTATTTGACAGAGATAGACAGCCAGCGAGAGAGGGAACACAAGCAGGGGGAGTGGGAGAGGAAGAAGCAGGCTCCCAGTGGAGGAGCCCAGTGTGGGGCTCGATCGCATAACGCCAGGATCACACCCTGAGCCAAAGGCAGACACTTAATGACTGCGCCATCCAGGCGCCCCAGAAAAACTAAAACTTTTAACTCACAAATGCCAGAGCCACTGAGTATAGCTTGCAGAAGAGGGGAATGACAGGATGTTGGCAGAATTCAGAATTAGTAATACTCCTCATGCCACCAATTATGTAAGTAAATCCCATAGCACATTTAAGGGTGATTATGTTTTCCTATCATTCACTTTGAATGGCTTGTCTCAGTAGACAAAGCAAGACTTTCTACTTGCTTACTGAAGTAATGCCACCTCCACATTTCTTTCTCTAACGTGGAGGAAGACCACACTGAAAAGTTCTGCCCGGATGATGAGAGTTTTGAAAGTCACCGTTAAGCTTGATCAGACACTCTTTTGAATCTGTTTCAGTATGTAAAAATTAAGCCATTATAATAAAGAAAGTAACACTTTAAGGGTTGATCTACGTATGGGCAAAAATTGTTTCTGGTAGGAGGAAATGCCTGACTGTAAGGGGTGATTATAAAGGGTTTGCTCTATTTATAAAGATGAATTAAAATAAATTTGGCACCAGACGTTAACTGATAAATTTCTTCATATGCAACAGCAGGTATATATTTGTTTCTTATGGGTTCGTACCCACAGGTAATGCTAGGCAAAGAAGGGAGAAATGATCTAAATGAAATGGTCCTAAAATTCTCCAAGCATGGTGGGAAATAGAGTAAAATATTTCCCATCACTGAAATGGTCATTACTATGATTTGAACTATTCAGAATACTAGATTCAAATATGGATTCATTTGTGTATCCACATTTTATTTTACTTTATTTTTTTAAAGATTTTATTTATTTATTCGACAGAGATAGAGACAGGCAGCGAGAGAGGGAACACAAGCAGGGGGAGTGGGAGAGGAAGAAGCAGGCTCATAGCGGAGGAGCCTGATGTGGGGCTCGATCCCATAACGCCGGGATCACGCCCTGAGCCGAAGGCAGACGCTTAACCGCTGTGCCACCCAGGCGCCCCACACATTTTAAACATATTTTAGTAAATATTTTAATAGTAAACTAAATTAAGATTAGTTTTCAGTGCTTCCTTACAGTCTCATTTCTATTATCTTTGAGTACAATCTGACTACTTTGGTTTTATTTCTACATAGACTAAACTTTTTATTGTAGAACTTTTCATAGGAGATACCTCAGTGTATAAGCAACTAATATATTTATATGCTTGTTTAGTGCAATTGTGTAATATAAACTGACTTTGATTTTTGCAACCCATATTACATTCTTAATACACAAGAGGTGCTTTTTATTCAAAGATCTAAGGGGCTCTCACAGATTAAATGGGAATCCTGGAGTGATCATTTTTGTAAGGTGAAAATGTTTTCATGATTGGGATAGTTATCTGATTGTTTTCAAGTTTGAATTTTTCCCTTTTGAGTTGAAAGTAAACCTTTACTGTATAGACAGTTAAGTGAAATATTGTATCCAGCTTTTGAATTAATGAGGCTTGTCATCGGAAAATTGGTGGTGGGAAGGGTCAGACAGCAATGCCATCCTGACTCTGAGGCATGTAGGACTGTTTGCTCTTATGGCAGATGTCCTAAATTCTTGAGTTATTGTGCCCACTTGTGGTACTCCTCCATTTTCTCTCTCTCTTTTTAAAAAAGATGTATTTATTTTAGAGAGAGAAAGGAGAGAGAGAGCGAGTGTGTACACGTGAGTGGGGAGGGGCAGAGGGAGAGAACCCCAAAAAGACTCCCCGCTGAGTGGGGAGCCCCATGCAGGGCTCGATCCCACACCCTGAGATCATGACATGAGCCAAAACAAAGAGTCAGATGTGTTACTGACTGAGCCTCCCAGGGGCTTCATTTTTTCTTTTTCACCCTGCTATCATTTGGTTCTTTTGCTATCCATGTTACTGCCTCTAGCAATTTTGACTGACTCTGGAAGGCAAAGTAAATTTGTTGGTATTGGGATTAAAGCAAGAGCAAAAATACCCTCTCAGTGAAATCCAAGAGGCTTCCTGTAAGTCAGATGCTTGAACTCTAGTTCAAGCACTTGGTGGATGTCTTTAGCTAGCATGAAAATTTCTCCCCTCATTCCCTTACTCTTGAATGTTTTCCAGAGAGTTGGAGTTGCTGGCAAAACGATTGCTAGATCACTTAAGGTTCTTTATACATAACTGTTACTGGATTGTCATTGTAATTATTTTAAATATAGCTTGTCTATAAAATTAAGACATGTTATAAATGATAAGATGCTCCATCCCTTTATTTTTATATAAAAATATATCCATAAAAGGAATCATTCAAAAAAAAAGTAACCTTCATTGAGAGGTTATTTGTCTCAAAGAAATAAAGAATACCTTCTTACATCATGTCTTCTACAGGACCAAAGCTGCTGGAACAAAGGTATTAGTGTTCTTCCCTGGGATTCTCCATTGCTAATCTTCCTTGATTCCCAGAAACCTCCTATTTACAAAACAAGACGAGTTTATTCTTGAGTTGGCTTGTCTGCCCACTTGGAAAGAGTTGTTTTTATTTAAGTCACCTCAGTTCAAGTTTGAACTAGGTACCAAATTTATATTTGAGCTATATATCAATTCAGTAGCTTTTTTTTTGGCATGAAGAATGGATCAGTCCCTAAGTATCTACATATGAAGTAATTAGGTATTTTTATTACCACCGTTATTATCATTCAGGTTGGGGAAGAGTTTTACCTAAAATACTGGATAATTGGGACTTTTTCGTTTATCAGGTTTTAGTCTCAAAAATACCACATCAACATTGTGAAATTAGGTTACTTAGTAGTCCCTGTTAAACCACTTTAAGATATAAACTTTTAAAGCTTTTCTGCAACTAAAATTCAGTATGTAATGATATCTTTTCTTTTGAAAATCTCATTTTTATTGTAAAAAATACAGATAAACAAAAAAAAAGTAGAAATCACCCATGGTTTTACTACTCCAGTTAACCATCACTAATAACTTATATATATTGCTAAGACTGGATGTTTTTAATGGTCTCTGTATTAACCAACACACTTTTATGACTTTACATGAAATTCTTAATTGCTGTTTGATGATATGATTTTTCACATTTCACATGAATATACAATTATTTTCTTTTTACAGACTCTGATTGAGATTTTTCAAAATGTTGGCAACACCAATCTTGCTGATTTCATTGCTGGATTACTCACCATTATCATCTGTATGGCGGTTAAGGAAGTGAATGATCGATTTAAGCACAAAATTCCAGTCCCTATTCCTATAGAAGTGATTGTGGTAAGTAAAACATGTAATTAGAAAATTCAGCATTAATGAGTTTGACAAGAAAGAATTTGTAATATATATGGAATATTACTCAGCCATCAAAAAAGCCAACGAAATCTTGCCATTTGCAGCAACACGGTTGGCGCTAGAGAGTATCATGCTTAGTGAAATAAGTCAGTCAGAGAAAGAGAGATACTAAGTTATTTCACTCATATATGGAACTTAAGAAAAAAAAACAAATAAACAAAGAAAAAAGAGACAAACAAAAACCCCCAGCTCTTAAATACAGAGAACAAACTTGGTGGTTGCCAGAGGGGAGGTGGGTGGGGGGATGGGGGAAACAGATAAAGGGGAATGAGAGCACTCTTATTCTCATGAGCACTGTGATGTATAGAAAAGTTGAATCAAGAAAATGTACACCTGAAATGAATATAACACTGTATGTTAATTGTACTTGGATTAAAAAAAAAAGAAACCAACAGGACAGGCTTCTTAAGGAAGAGACAAAATGTAAGGGGGGGAGTTGTTAAAACGTGCAGTTTTTTATTTCTTTAACCTCTTTTGTTTTATTTCAGACAATAATTGCTACTGCTATTTCATATGGAGCCAACCTGGAAAAAAATTACAATGCTGGCATTGTTAAATCCATCCCAAGAGGGTGAGTGTGGAGTTCCTCTTAGGCAATACTAATGTATTAAGTCAGTACTTTCTATTTAAAAGAAACCTTTTATTACAAGGTTGGTGCTCCTTCACCAGCCTCCTCTATGTGCGGTCCTAAAGAAGCACCCATTTGTGTGAACTGTCAGATGCACTGTGTATAGAGAAGGTTCAAGCCATTGGCTGAAAGGCAACTCCCATATGCTTTGTTTTTTCTTCATTTTCTTTTTCTTTTTTTTTTTTAAGATTTTATTTATTTATTTGACAGAGATAGAGACAGCCAGCGAGAGAGGGAACACAAGCAGGGGGAGTGGGAGAGGAAGAAGCAGGCTCACAGCAGAGGAGCCTGACGTGGGGCTCGATCCCATAATGCCGGGATCACGCCCTGAGCCGAAGGCAGACGCTTAACCGCTGTGCCACCCAGGCGCCCCTGTTTTTTTCTTCATTTTCTTAAAATGTGGCAGGACATATATAGTTACCACCAGACTCCTGACTTAAACTCATATATATATAATTACATGATAATACAAATAGAATCATGGTTAGTAACGTTTATCACACTGAGAACAATCTGCTTAAGGAGTAAGGGACATCCTCCACCAATTAGTTTAATCAGTCTTAGGTAATAATTATGTCATTGATTCTCATGAACAAAATGCATCATCTTAAGGGAGGTTTTATATATGGTTGGTAGTTTGGTGAATTAGAAGAGTTGAGAGCTGAGTTCCTTTGTCCACTTCTGTCACCACCTAGATGGGTGACGGGGTGGAAGTGAGGGGGTCTCCTATAAAACAGAGTAAATTCTTAATTCGGGCTTGTTCTGAAATGCCAGTGAGATCTCTCATAAAATGCACCAAATGGACCAAGTGTACTACGCTATAATTTTATCATACGGCATTAAAAAAGAAACCTAGGGGCGCCTGGGTGGCACAGCGGTTAAGCGTCTGCCTTCGGCTCAGGGCGTGATCCCGGCGTTATGGGATCGAGCCCCACATCAGGCTCCTCTGCTATGAGCCTGCTTCTTCCTCTCCCACTCCCCCTGCTTGTGTTCCCTCTCTCGCTGGCTGTCTCTATCTCTGTCAGTTAAATAAATAAAATCTTTAAAAAAAAAAGAAACCTAGGTGTTCACTAGATTGGTAACATTAACTTCTAGCAATTAAGACCAGACTTACTGTTAGATAGCCAAAAGGTACTAGTTTCCCCTCCCTAAAACCGGCTGGGGGACCTTGGACTGGACTTTGTTTCTCCACGCATTTCTAGAAAACTCCTTAGGCTGGCTGAGTCCTACTGCTTATTCCATAGGGAACTGATGCTTTCCATATGATTAACCTTAAGACTTCTTCTAATAGCTGGTCAAAGAAATATTGGAAAAATTACACCTGGCCTCTTGGGTCTTATTTTACCTATTAGCCATTCTAGGATTTCTCAAACTTACCTTTTTGTGAGAATCCCATGAGACCCTTGTTAACACAGGTTCCTGGTTCCCACCCTGAAATACTGAATTAAGCTTTCCAGAGGAGGGGCCTAGGAATTAAATTTTTTAAAAAGTTTTTTTTAATTTAATATTTTCCAAAGGTGCTTCCATAAATGATTCTTATGATCAACATTTTGATAGTGAATCCTGATACTGGAAGGAATTTCGTGATAAAAGGTGCGAAGTGGCCACTTGCGGCCTTATGGCATTTTCATCCTATCAGATTATTTGAGTCGCTACAAACTACATGAGAAAGATATTTTATAGATCCCCTTTGTCAGGCTTTCTAAGATGTAACACTTAGCGGTGGTCCACAGCAAATGCCCTGTGCCTTGAATCCGTGTTCCATGAACAGGTTTGGGGAACTCATTTTTCGTGTCCCGAGGTCCCCGTTCTGGGCTAAGGCAGAGCTTCCCTGCCCGCTGTCCTCCTCAGAGAATACCTGTAGCCTCCTGCTCGTGGGTTGGATCAAGCTGACTCCTCTGACAGCCACCTGGTATGACCGGTCAGCGCGGTTGGCCTGCCTGGACCCAGGGACTGAGAGCTCCTCCAGAAGGGCCGTGAGCCCAGTTGTCCCATTTGACTCTGTCTTTGTAGCACGGTACCTATCCCATAGGAGCATCTCAGGAAATACTTGCTGAGGGACCAAATCCCAAGCCTCTGCCACTGTAAGCAAGCCACTATTGTCTGCTCTCCTGTGGTAGCATGGAAACAAATCTAGTGACATCAACAACCCTCAGAAAGAAAGGGTGATGGGGAGAGATAGGAAAAGAGCCAGGAAAGTTGAATGTTGAAGGTGAGTTCCATGACAGGAAGGGGTACCAAGAGAAAGATGGTGCAGGCCCCCTATTTATGCCCTCCTGGCTTCAGTCCTCTAGTGAGGGGGTAAAAGCAAAGCCACTGTTGGCAGTTCCTTTTACCCTGTTGGGGGCCAATTCCGTTTGCTAGGATCGCTCAGTCCATCCTTTCTTTCCTTCGTTCCCCTCCTTCCTTTAACCCATACCAAAAAGATGGACTGCTTTCTGGTGGCTCAGTTGGTTAAGTGTCTGCCTTCTGCTTGCGTCATGATCCCAGGTGAGGTCCTGGGATCGAGCCCCACATCGGGCTCCTTGCTCAGCGGGGAGACTGTTTCTCCCTCTCCCCCTGCCCCTCCCCTTGCTCTTTCTCTCTCTCTTACTCACTCTCTCTCAAATGAATAAATAAAATCTTGAAAAAGAGGGACTGCTTTCCCCTCCAGGTTTTAGTCCCTATTCTTTCTCCTGTTTCCTCTCTGAGCACCCTGGTGACTGTCTCCTCCTCACCAGTGCCAGAGGATGTCACTATTATCATGTCTGTTACATTGCTTTTGAAGTGATGTGCTTTGCACTTGTACTTGAGAGTGTGGCATAGGGGGAACAGGATGGGGGAGGTCAGCAGAATCACAGAGGTTTTCTCTCGGCTGCCTTGTGAAGGCCACTTTTCCCTTATGGTGGTGCATTTGCCAAATGTTCAGGGCCAACCTGAAATAAAGATGCACTTGGCATCATGTTTGTCATGCCTGACTCTCTGTTACGGGTCCTCTGGCCCTTCAGGGACCCACTGCTTCCCACCCTTATCTTTTCAGAAAAGTGTCCTTCACACTCACTCCCCTTCATAGTGTTATCTCACGATCAGGCTACTGAAGAAGGGCAGGAGGTAAGGGAAAGATGACTCAGAGGTCATTAGAAGGTGTCCAGCCTGGGCCCCAAGTGAGTGAGTTGGGGCAAAAAATCGGGACTTCTAAGATCCAGCAAGGTAATACAAATGATGGCAGGTGTGTGGCAGATTTAGTGTCTCCCTACATTTACTGAGTACTGACCATGCATGTAGGTACTAATTACTTACACATACTTTGTGATCCTGGGGAATCAAGGACCTGGTAGAAGGATCTGGAATTGGAGAAGTAGGCAGGCAGGCAGTGGGCATCAGGTCGCAATCAGAGCTAAACTCTTTGCAAGAAAATGGAAAGTTAATCCGGACAGACCGAATTACCTGAAGTAGGGCTGATTGGGTCTTAGAAATGAGTCACAGACTGGTTTTAAGAAGTGACGTCCAGGGGCGCCTGGGTGGCACAGCGGTTGAGCGTCTGCCTTCGGCCCAGGGCGTGATCCCGACGTTACAGGATCGAGCCCCACATCAGGCTCCTCTACTATGAGCCTGCTTCTTCCTCTCCCACTCCCCCTGCTTGTGTTCCCTCTCTCGCTAGCTGTCTCTATCTCTGTCAAATAAATAAATAAAATCTTTAAAAAAAAAAAAAAGAAGTGACGTCCAAGCTCACATCCAGGCTAGTGGAGGTGTGATACCGAGTCACTCAAGGGCTAGATCAGGGTTTCTAACGTTCTGTCCACCTACATATAAGATCCATTCCCGAGCCTACATATAAGTCAGGATTGGATGTGGGAGAAAAAGAGTCTGGGAAGTAATCTCACCTGTGGGGAGAAAAGGGCACTGGGGCAGAGAACCAGATAGATCTTGTTATTCAGGAAATCAACATTCATACCAGGACCCTACTAAATGACCTTGAGCAAGTCATTTCATTTTTCTGGACTTCAGTTCCCTTATCAACAAAAAGAGAGGTAGATTCAACAATCTCTAGTATATTAGATTAGCATATTACTTTGGGTGATATTAGGATACTAGCTAGCTCTAGATTTCTATGGTTTTCTGTAACAATCTTATTTCTGCTGTAGCACTTCCCTCTAATTAGAGGGGTTAAAACGTAATTTCCTATTAAAGGAAACTCAGACATAAGTGAGGTCGGTGAGGGAGACTTTTTTGATGGTTTTTGCTTGTTTGTTTGCTTGTTTGTTTTGGAGGGTTTCTGGCTAGGGACCTCTGGATATACACTCTGCATAGTCATCAAGATACAGTGCATGACAGTCATTCCCCCAGCTTTCATATTTGGGGACAACTGAATGGTTATAAACTTGTAGGTTTCCTTCCTTCCTTCCTTCCTT
This sequence comes from Ailuropoda melanoleuca, assembly GCF_002007445.2. Classification (NCBI taxonomy): domain Eukaryota; kingdom Metazoa; phylum Chordata; class Mammalia; order Carnivora; family Ursidae; genus Ailuropoda; species Ailuropoda melanoleuca. The sequence goes on along the minus strand of NC_048218.1, from coordinate 124,563,546 downwards.
CCTTCCTTCCTCCCTCCCTTCCTTCCTTCCTCTCTTTTTCTCTCTTTCTCTCTTTTTTTCCTTTTAAGTGGGCTTTTACACCCAACATAGGGCTTGAACTCACAACACTGAGATTAAGCATCACATGCTCTACCAACTGAGCCAGCCAGGGGCCCCAGGTTTATTTCTTTACATGGTTTGTAGAATAGCTCTGATATGTCAGACAGTAGTCATTTGACCCCACAGTCACTGGGAAGTCTTAGTCATTGTGATTCTGGAGCACTCTGATAATTATATAAATGTAATCTTTTCTGGACTCAAGATTTTAAATATCATGCCTCTTAAGATGTGGATTTTCTACCTAGTTCTTTTAGCATCTTACATTGTTTGTCTTTTTCACAAACCTGACATCTCTTCATGCAAGGCAAATCTCATTTTATGGCCAGACTATCTTTTAAATTCAAAGACCTTTAAGATAAAATTGTGCAAGGAGAAACACTAACGTGTGATGGCATGGCATGGGATTGTATATTACAAAATCTATAATGACAGGCTTATTCATGTCAGGGGTATAGATAAGGCAGCGTTCCTAGGCTCTCGAAGAGGGGACAAAAGAAGTCAACCCATGAGATAGCACCAACTTCTAATTAAAAACTGGCAAAGCGCTTTTTTCCCTCAGGATCAAGCATTTTCATGCCTGACCTGGGGTTGGGTGGATATAGCCTTTGGCGAGGTAGGAACGGAGAATTGTGGTCAAATCCTCACTGCCTTGTTTTCATTTAAAACCTCACTAGGTTTTTGCCTCCCATACTCCCACCCGTGAGCCTGTTTTCTGAGATGCTGGCTGCTTCGTTTTCCATCGCCGTGGTGGCTTATGCTATCGCAGTGTCTGTAGGAAAAGTTTATGCCATCAAGTATGATTACACCATCGATGGGAATCAGGTATGGTCACCCTGGCACTGACCTGCTTCTGTAGGGCTGCAAAGAAGAAAAAGGCACAAGCGGGATAGGTTTTGTTGTCTGCTAAAGAAGGGATTGGTTTCTTCCACCGGCCCTTATGGAGCTGGTTTCCCTCTTATGCATGCTCATTTGAAATTATTTTGAAATATGCAGATTGCATCTCTTTCCTGTTTAAGAAATAAGTTGAAGTAACCCAAATTTTAAGAGTTAATTCAGTCAGGTCCTAAATAACATTCAGCGCTCACATAGTAGGTCAGCATAAGAATTCCTCATGCAGTCCAGTGTCTCCTGATATATTTCATGTAACGGGAGCTATCATATAGCAAAACAGTGCAACAAACACCATCAGTGATGGTTGTGACCACTTTAAATTGAGGTGGTTTGCTGCAGTAAATATACACAGGACCGTTTTTTTGCAGGCGTATGATACATTGCCGGGGGGCTTCTATTAAATTGCTCACAAATCTGCACGTGTGAGCAGTGTCTGGGGCTACCAGACAGGGTGGGCTTGGGAGCTTGCTTTCTTCCTCTTCTTCCTTCAACACTTGGTGAGGGTCTTGCCAAGTGATTCTGTTTGTAGCATCCCTGCCCCCCGGTTTCTGCCTTAGGAGTTCATTGCCTTTGGGATCAGCAACATCTTCTCGGGATTCTTCTCTTGTTTTGTGGCCACTACTGCCCTGTCCCGCACCGCCGTCCAGGAGAGCACCGGGGGAAAGACCCAGGTAAGGCACAGCAGCATGGGGGTGCGGGTCTCCTGTGAGGGATGGGCCAGGGCAGCAGCGCTCAGAAAGGCTTGCATGAGAACCGAGCAAGGCAATTAGCCTTGAGCACTGAGGCTCGTGCCTCCTGAGCCCATCTGACCTAGGGCCCATCCATCTCCTCACCAGAAACCTCTTAACCAACATTTACAGTTTCCCAATGCACAGATTCTCAGCTGGCAGGTGGCTATGCTCCGCCTGCGTTTCCACGGACAGTAAGAACTGACAAGGAAACAGTGGTGAAGAATGCTGATTTTTATCAGTTTGTTATCTGGGGTAGAGAAAGCCCAGCACAAGCACTTCTATGCGTTTTCAGGAGAACCGAAAGCATCTATCTGCATTTCCTTACCAAGGATCAGGAACTTCCTCTGAGGCCGTCGCCCCACAGAATGAGTTTGCCAGCCAAGGACATTTTGATCATAACATTTTGGCCTTTCTTCTTGAGGACTATTTTTGTTCCTGAAGTTCTGAACGTGGGTTTAATCTTGCCTTTTCAGTGTGGTTCTAAGTTGTTGCCTTCACAAAGTGACCCCAAATCCGGCATCCCAGTTTATCTCTGAATCACCTCCCCTTCAACTGGCCAAAAAGTTCAGGAGCCATTCCCGAGGGCTATTCTTTCTAGAGGGGCATGGGGTCAGATTTGCCAAAACAGGTGGATGGGGGCAAGGGACAGGCTCAGGAATTGTGTTTCTGTCGTGTCTGGGGGGTTTTTCCCCTCCCCACACAGAGTTATTGTTTCAGAGTAAAAAGTGCATTGAGGGTATAAATGAGGATGTCATCGAATCCAAAGTACTGTAACACACACACAGTCTGTAGATAGGGTTTTATGAAGGCAGAGACTCAAGTGTGAAAGAGATTAATTGAGAAAACTGGTGACTCCCTGCAGTGGCTTGGCCAGGGGAAGCTTTAATTTTCCCCAGGGCCCACGTGAAGCTCCTTTCCCATTTATAGGGGATCTCTATGTGGGGGGGATGGGTAGGATGGGCCTCTTCCAATTTCTTGGCTCCTGTTGAACAACATTTAATTTTAATTTGCAGAATTTTTCTTTTTAAAATTGAACTTCCTTTTTTTGGGATGGGGGGCAGGTCTTTCTAGCTCTGAGGGAGCAGGGAAGACAATACAGCCCGTTCCAGGAGGCAGGGCCAGGGATCTGTGGTCTGGGGGAAGAGGTCAGAGGTGATTTCCAGAGCTGCCCCTGTGTTCCGGTGGCGGCTGTCAGCATGCGAGTTTCCGCTGCTTTCATCGGAGATGGGGCATTGATAGACTCTCCAGGGCACGGGGCTGTACGAGGGTGCAGGCGGGTCCCCGACTGGTGATGTCCACTCTCCTGCCATGGCCTCCAGGCTCAAAGAAGGCATGGGCCAACCGCCCCAGGAAGAATGCCCGTGTAAAGTGATTCCTTGGCAGAGGGCAAGGGGATAAGGGTGTTCTGGTAAGCTAATACCCACCGCCACACACTGGCATGTATTATATTTAGGAATGAAGGATGCCAGGATTTCGGTAGTGAAGAATGAAGCAAGCACAGAAGTGACTTGTTATTTAATTACTGAAATGTATACTAAGTTCTGGGGTTAAAAGTCTAAGTGCCTGGACTTCAATCCGGGGACTCATGACCACATAAACTGGCAGGTCTTCCCTTGTTGTGTGGCTTCTCGTGTTTTCTGTTATGTTGGGGCCTCAGTCTCAGCATCTATAAAATGGGGATATTAATTGTATCCACCTCATAGGGGTGCTGTGAGGATTGAATAAAAACGTCTAAAAAGTGCTGGTGCACACTTGTAAATGCTAATTGTTCCCCTCAGTCCCTCCTCGTGATAGGAGGAGCATCGAAGTCCCAGTGATATATGCTGTGCCTGACACAGAAGAAACAGATATCTCCTGCTCGTTAACTGTTTGCAGCACACCCTCAGTTTGCAGCAGAGCTTGATGCCACAGCCTGTTCTGTCACCCCCACCTCACTCCTACGGACCCACCAGAAACTAATTCTGATTATAAACTAGTCTCAGCTCTGATTACCTTCTCACTTACAACAGAATCATTAATTAGTGATTGATTGTGCTCATAGACATAAACTCTACAGCAGTTCCCACAAGTAATGGATCCCTCACGGATTTTAACAGAGGGACCAAAATTCGTCTCGGTCCCCATCATTGGCGGCTTACTGTTCCATGTATTTGGCGAGTCAGTGGCCATTCTCCTGGCATGAGCTGAACAGCTGGCTGTGGTCTCTGTCCCCAGATCTCCATTTCTTTGAGCAACTCAGAGCCCTATATGCACAGTGAGTTGCAAGTGGGTCGAGATAGGCAACCAGTGTTGGTTAAGTAATTGTGTGGAAGGAAGGGAGGGAGGGAGGGAAGGAAGGAAGGAAGGAAGGAAGGAAGGAAGGAAGGAAGGAAGGAAAGGAGGAAGGAAGGGAGGGAAGGAGGGAGGAAGGAAGGAAGGAACGGAGGGAGGAAGGATATTAGTTTCTCTGCTCAGATAGGAGGGGGAAAGGTACAGGCATCCTGGAGGTGTGGTGTTAACAGGGACAAAGAGCCTAAAAAAGAGCTCTGGAAATACAAAGCGGAGTTTTTAGTCTGTCGGATACATAATGTTGCCTCAGGCTGATCTAACCGTAATCAGCACGTTGAATGAGCCATTTGCCAGGTAGAAAGACTGTGACTTTGAAATTTCCTGAAGTTTCTGGATTTTCTCTTGATGTTGGCTTTATCCGGCTCTCTTCCAACTGCAGGCTCTCGGAGCACGCAGTGCCTGTGCCCAGGCCAGTCTCCCCTGTTGCTTCTCCTGTCGCTTGGCCTCTGGTGCTCTGTTGCCTCTTCTCCTCTGTTTCAGAGCTTCTGGTCTTCACCTTGGCCATGCTCCACCTGTTTCAGCCGAGAGTTCACTGGTGAGCTAATCACACCAGAGAAGAGCCCACCCACTCAGCCTCTCTCCTATTTGTGAATCTTTAGGAGAGCTTTTTGACCAGCAAAGGTCAAGTTTCTGAAGGTCCTTTAACCCCTGCTCTGGCCCTGTCATCCCTGGGGCCGCACTCTGAGCCTGAGTCTGGGGACAGTAAGGGGAGCAGGGGATGCGATCCCCCGTGTCACCATGCTCATGTAGCATTTTGAACTTGCAGTAGGACCGGGGTGCTTATTTCCTCTGAGACTTCTGTGGGAATCATGTGCTGGAAGGACAAAGTGTTGTCAGAATTGCTGTTAGGGCTGCTGCTTCTAACACAGAAGAATCCGATGTGTGCCATGAGAATTTATTTCCCAAGAACATTCGGTGATCTGCTGTTGGGGGGAAGGGGGGCCCAGGTTCCCCACTATGGCAAGTGCTTACAACTCTGGCCTCCCGAACGGACACCAAAGGTCTAGGTCCAGGAATACGCCCCGATGAAATCCAGGCTTTCCCTTAGCATGTTTTCTTTAATTCCTCTGCCCTAGCCACCCTATGCATGTTTCCTACTCTTCCTTCAGTTGTGCAGTGTTTTAGAAAATAATTCTCATTTCTCTCCACAGTATTGAGCCCAAAGGGGGGAGGTAGGGAAGCTCAAGTGGCTTCACGAACAGGCTCTCCTGGAGGCAACCAGCAAAGCTGGAAGACACGAGGGAGGGCGCTGAGCCCTCTTCACGGGACGTGTGTGTCTTTCAGATTGCCGGCATCATCTCGGCTGGGATTGTGATGATCGCCATTGTTGCCCTGGGGAAGCTGCTAGAACCCTTGCAGAAGGTATAGCCCTGCTTCTTGGCATACTGATTGCGTAATCTCGCTTCACTGCTCTGCCACCAGAGAAATAACAGGAGATTTAAAACTCGTCACATGGAAAGCCATTCCCCCGAATAACACAGCCTTCCCTGTCTCTCCTGGCAGTCGGTCTTGGCCGCCGTTGTCATTGCCAACCTGAAAGGGATGTTCATGCAGGTGTGTGACGTTCCTCGTCTGTGGAGACAGAGTAAGATCGATGCTGTAAGTCACTTACCGCCCATTTGTGTCTGAAATAAGATCCGTTTTTTTTTTTTAAGATTTTATTTATTTGACAGAGAGAGAGCACAAGCAGGGGGAGGGAGCGGCAGGCAGAGGGAGAAGCAGGCTCCCCACTGAGCAAGGAGCCCAATTCGGGGCTTGATCCCAGGACCCTGAGATCATAACCTGAGCTGAAGGCAGATGCTCAACCGACTGAGCCACCCAGGCGCCCCAAGATTTGGTTCTTATGCGCTTCCTGCCACATCATTACGTGGGGACGTGTCTCCTCAATCTCACTCGCATTTTGGGACTCCTAGAGCAGAAATTAGGATTGTGGGCCTAAGCCAAGGCCCTGAAGCCTGCCACGTGGACCCAGTTTGGTGAAGGTGCTGTGTCTCTGGGGAGATCTGTTTCCACCTAGGAAGAAGCCCATACTAACAAATTAAACACCAACCAAACCAACCAACCAAATTAAAAAACAAAGCAAAATTTTTTTAAAAAAACCTCTGTAGTATAGAAGGACAAACAAAAGACAAAACAAAGCAAAACCAAAGTACAAAACCCTTGCTGTGTATAACCCTGACCAAAGTAACCTTCACAACGGGTCTGAGGAACTGTAAAAACCAGAAGCTAAGTCCTTCAGAGTCCTGCTCTCATTTAAACCAGGACAAAAAGGAGGAGAAAACTCTGTTTATTGATATGGAAAGATCTCCAAGACACATTGTGAAGTGAAAAAGAGACCGGTGCAGAACGGCATAGTCTGTACAATACATTAAAAGATGGGAAAATATAATACTGCTGTTCAGTCATATTTGCTTGTATTTGCAAAAAGCGATGCTGGTGAAAAGCGTGCACGTGCATGTACGCAGAGACACACGTGGAAATAGAAGAGAACACAAGTAGGGAAGGAGGTTGGATAGGCGGAGATGGGAGAGGGTTGGAAGCAAGACTTGCCACTGTAGACCTTTTTTATATTAATTCCATTTTGAACTATGTTCGTATTTTCCCTATTTAAAAATTAAATGAAAACACATTGATATGGGACAGTTGGTCTTTATCAGAATGGTCAGTTTCCACTTCCACTTAAACATGAAATGAAATCAGAATATTTTTTTTGAAAAGCTGTAATTTGTTAATGGACAATCCATCTTGTTTCCACAGGCGGTCTCTCACTTCCAGATTAATGCAATGCTTCCCATTTCCGTTTTGTCCTAGGTTATCTGGGTGTTCACGTGCATAGCATCCATCATTCTGGGGCTGGACCTCGGTTTACTAGCTGGCCTCATGTTTGGACTGCTCACTGTGGTCCTGAGAGTTCAATTGTGAGTAATGTAAGACCCAGATTTCCCATAAACAGGACCACACAGCCTGAGATTTCGTATACCATTCTGATAAAATATAGGGAAGCCACTCCCTTTCATAATAGTTACTATATATTGAGGGCTTCTGTGGATTAAGCCCATAATGCTTGACCCACGTTATCATATTTAGTCTTCAAGAAAAATCCCATGAATAGGTTTTATTATTCTCATTGTACAGGTAAGCAAATCGAAGCTCAGAAAGGTTACGAACCTTCTCCAAGATCACACGGCTAGGAAGTCGCAGAGTCAGGATTTGAACCCGGGTGTATCTCATCCCCAAATCTGTGCACTTAGTCACGGGGTCTTCTGTTGTGCTCTCCTTTCTGTGGGGCTAAGACTCAAAGATTCGTGACTCAGCAAAGGACGGAGGTGGCTCTGTGGTTCCTTCTGCAAAGGAGATGCTGTGTGTGGGGCACGGGGCCTGAGGCTTGCGCCAAGGTAGCTGCTAAATATTATTACAGTTCGTTGTCTCCTGAAGCTGGTAACGCAGACCTCGAAGGCGTTGATTGTAGCCCAAATTCTTTTAGATCCGCCAAGCGAAGCATGCACCCCATAAGCCACACGATCGTATGAAGTAGACGTCATTAGCTCATCTGAAGAGAGAAAGCAGCAGACATGGCTTGACATCACTGAGAACAATCTGTGAGGGAGCCTGAATGTCCGGTTTTTTGTTGGTTCTGTTTTGACTCTCGAGAGGCTTTCGGCATGTGCCCTCCTGGGTCTATGAAGTTGTCCCAACAGAGAGGCAAACAGAGCCTGTCTCGCTCCTCAAAACCTCTGTTATCTTTCTAGACTTGTGGCCTCTTCTCTGGCTGTGCGTGGGCCACGAAGGAATAAGAAACCTGGAAAAACATCAGCCGAGACCCCTCCCGCTTTTCATAAGCCCACCCTTCTCTTTCTACCAGCTAGTACCCCTTCCCCTACTTCTTTCCTACCCTGACACCCTGGAGTCTTCCCAAAAGCTTGTGTTCACTGCCCCGGGGCCCCTATGTGGTCGCCCACGGACTGAGAGAGTTCCCAAGCTCCCGACGCGCCCCATTTGCTGCTGCAAAGTAACTCCAAACCTGTCCTTGGAAGATGCTGCTTCCCACGCGCTGTCTGCCTCCGTGTCTGCTGGGCCCTGTGGGGGTGCGGTTGGGAGAGAGAGGTTTGTGGAGAGACACAGCGCAGCTTACGAGCTTTACGTGAAAACTCAGCACAGCCTGATGAGCGGAGGGTAAAGCAGTGGCAGAAGTTTTAGCTGCTGATTTGGTAACTAGGCTTTTAGCTGAGCAAAAGCCTCTCCTCCATGATGTTTCATTGCCAGTAATTATGTGGCTGATCCAGAGAGCACATTCCTGAGAGTACCCCAAACAGACACCCTTTCTTCAGGAATTGTATTTAGCATCTGTCCCTGGTTGCGCTTGAAGAATCACAGGATTTATTTGATTACCTCAGGAGCAGGAAGCCAACAGTCTGGTTGATGGGAAGAACTTCCTCCCGGTCCCCCCAGGCTCCCATTTCCATCAACTGAGACTAATTTGATCCCCGAAGACTCACCATACTGCCTCAGAAAGTTCCTATATCTCACGAGTAAGTTCCAGGCACTGCCAGGCAGTGAGGACCCCTGGGTCAAACGTAAAAGCTGCCCTGCCTCTTATGTCTGGGGACTTTTTGACCTTACCTGACCCTCAGCTTACTCACCCGTAATAATGAAGATAGGACTGCTGACCTTCCAGAAGGATGGTGATGCTTAGATAAAATTTACCATGTGTGAAAGCTCTTTGCTTGTCCTCTAAAGTGTTATACACATGGAAGTGGGATGCTCGACTTCTCTCAGCCCTCAGGAAAGTCCTCCTCCTCCCAGGGCCCACGAAAACACCAGCTGTTCATTTCAGAGTTAGCTGCCGGAAGATGTCATCTGTAATGAAGACACAGGCCCAAAACACCAGAACGATGGGCTCTTTCCTCTCTGTTATTTCTTCTAATGTTTTATTACAAAGGAGGCCTGTTCCAAAAAATCCTGACCTAATTTTTCTTCTTCTAGTCCCTCATGGAACGGCCTTGGAAGCATTCCTAGCACGGACATTTACAAAAGTACCAAGAGTTACAAAAATGTAAGTGCCTTTGTGAGACATTTGCTGGATTTGGGTTTTCTAGCCTGGATTTTCAGGGGCAGCATATTTCTCTTTTAGTGTATCAGATGCAGGGTAGCTAAGTGGGGAGGCTTTTGCCAGGAATGTCTAGAAGCCTGGGGGGGGGTGTCATGAAAACTTTGACCCAGTGTGCTTTCTGATATGCATGGCTTGGATGAATTATGCCCATGCTAGTTTGAAGGTCCTTTTCATGTAAAGCCATTGTAAGAGGAACTTTTAAAAATAGGCAATTTGATGATTTCCAGAAGTCACCTCAAAATTCTATTTCCCTGCTGTGTCATCCTTATCCTCTATGAAATTACCTGAAATCCCCATAATTTGTTTAATTCTAACACGAGACTTTTAAGTTCTCTGGCACAAGGAACCTTATTTGACAGGTTGCTCTAATCTTAAGAAATAATATATAATACCGGAAATGAAGAAAACAAAGGAAAGACACATCCCGCCGATGGGCTTTTGTTCCCTGCAAATAAAGTAGTTTGGTGGTCACCAGGGGAAAAAACAGAGAAAGAAAATGCAGGAAAAAACCAATTGAGTATAAAGAATGTTGGACACTGACCCTGGAATTCCATTAGCTGCTACTTAATTTATTTCCACAATCTGTCTCAGTTCTGTTGAGCACAGTGCTGCCAGAGCTAAACATGATGGTAGAGAATCTTTTGGCTCAGGGAGCCACGGGCTGAGCCGGGGAGTTTGCAATTCTAGGCTCCACCCTGGGGAGACTCTGCCCATGTGGCTCAGTCTCCCAGCACCTACTTGCTCATCTCAGGGGCTGGACTGAAATTGCTAGGATTCCTAAGGACTAGAAACATCTAGGATTCTGTAAGCTTTACTTTTGGTCTGATCACTCTGTGTCAGAGTAAGAACAGGCAGATGACATAATAGGCCTCAGTTCTTGCAAATCCCCGCCGTTGGCTACTTTTTTTTTTCTTTCTATATTTAAAGAATTGTAGCCAAGGTACAAAGTGTGGGGGGGCAGCAGTGTGAACTTGAGACAAAATCATGTTACTGTTCTCAGCCTCAATTTCTCCATCTGGAAATCAGGGGGTTGAATAATTGCTTATAAAGGCCCTTCCTAACTTGACCTTCTATGGGACAGTAAAGTTCCAGCAGTTTGAATAACCTGTGGCCTCCTAACTGGGGGAAGCCCCTATTCAGGGAGATGTAGGTGCTGCTGCCCAGCTCCTTTGAACAATTGTAACTTACCTCCCAGTGGAAAAGCTAGAATTTTTTTAAGATTTTATTTATTTATTTGAGAGAAAGAGAGAGCACGCGTGTGCGGGCAAGGGGTAGGGGAGGGGGAGCAGAAGGGGAGGGAGAGGGACAAGCAGACTCCACACTGAGCAAGGAGCCCAACAGAGGGCTCCTTCCCAGGACCCCCGTGACCATGGCCTGAGCTGAAACCAAGAGTCGTACACTTCACCGACTGAGCCACCCAGGCAGCACCAAAAGCCAGAAATTGAATCAAATGTTTGAAGCCTAAGATTATTTAACCTCACACTTTTTTTTTTTAATGCTAGATTGAAGAAGTCGAAGGAGTGAAGATTCTTAGATTCTCTAGTCCTATTTTTTATGGCAACGTTGATGGTTTTAAAAAATGTATCAAGTCCACAGTGAGTATTTTATCCCCAGAAATTTCTAACCTCCTTTGAGACTTCATTCATTCTACAGGTATTTATTGGCTCAAACTGGGCTAAGGCCCTACACCCTATTCCATTTGTATGGGGCATTAAGAATTTTAACATCCCAGTAACTTATAATCTATTGGGGGATAGAAAAACACCAACAATACCATATGTGTTAAAATCCAGGTAGCAATAACTGTGGAAGACTAAAACAGTAGAGATGTCTCCAGGCAGAATTTGAGTTCCAGATAAGTGGTTTACACAGTACATGTGAAGAGTTTCCAGAAGGGAGCAGTCCCTGGGAGTTGGACGGATCAGGCTGGGCGTGACAATTAGGCAGAAGAATGGTTATGTCAGGTGTTTGGGAACTCTGTGAGCTGAGAGTCAAAGGTAGGTACACATCTTTGGGCTGGAGGGTATTTGCCCAGTTGGAGTAAAGGGTAAAAAGTCTATGTGGAATATGTCAGCAGGAAATTGTGGTCTGGAATGCCATGCCAAGTTCTGATGCTAAGTCTCTACATCAGTGTTTTCCTGAGTGAATTCCAGAGCAAACTTGTTCACAGGAATGGTCCTCGGTGATTCTGCAATAACAAAAGGGCTCTGTGAGGTCAAGGAAATTTGTTAACACAGACTTAAAGCTTAAGAGGTTATTCTTTGCTGTTTTTTGCTTGTTTGTTGTTTTTTGTTTTGTTTTGTTTTTGTTTTTTATCGACTTAGAGCCTTTAATATGAGACCATCTTTCCTGAGTCTCTAGGTAGGTAGGGTAGGGCTGATAGGGGAGACCTCCACCAGATCTTAGAGTTGCTTTTTTGACAGGATGTCTCAAGGAATAATACCACTTAAGAAATAACCTTTCCAGATAACAATTGCCATTAATGAGCATTAGGAACCAGACGTTTTAAGTAATTTGACATTTCTTTCCAAAGGTTGGATTTGATGCCATTAGAGTGTATAATAAGAGGCTGAAAGCACTGAGGAAGATACAGAAACTCATCAAAAAAGGACAATTAAGAGCAACAAAGGTGAGGTGACTTTTTTCTTTTCCCTGTTAAATTCTTTCCCTACTCAAAGGAAAATGAAAGCAGTTAGTCAAAAATTAACTGTATTCCCTTCGGTACCCAGATATGTACAAGGAGACAGTGGAATTGTTCTTGTAGGCAAGAGGGAATGGGAGAGAATTTAAAAATCAGCAGAACTCTCTGGAAACACCGGGTGTGATTTTTTTTTTCCCATCGAGAAATAGACCTTATTTTTACTGAAGGGAACAAAGTAAGTGCTAATTCAATGCCAGAAAATTACTCACGATAGAAGACAGTTAAGTTCATAAACTTCTAGATCTATTACCTTTTATTCAGACTCTCCTGCCTATGTATCTCTTGGCCAAGTTCCACAATCTTCCAGAAATCAAGAGTTTCCTGGCTCCTCTGCTCTTCCATTTTTCTTCCTAGGGAACATCACAGTTTGGACTGAGGTAAATCTCATTCCTTAAGAGTTCATCCCTTTGATGTTTTGCTTGCCAAGGAACAGTGTATAGGACTTTTAAGTAATTTGAGATGAATCATTGAAAGATGTCCCCCAGTCATTGGCACTTAAGTTGGCAGTGTTTTCTTTATTTAGAATGGCATTATAAGGGATGCCGGTTCATCGAATAATGCTTTTGAGCCTGATGAAGATATTGAAGATCCAGAAGACCTTGATATTCCAACCAAGGAAATAGAGATTCAAGTGGATTGGAACTCTGAGCTTCCAGTCAAAGTGAATGTTCCCAAAGTGCCGATCCATAGCCTCGTGCTTGACTGTGGAGCCATATCTTTCTTGGATGTTGTTGGAGTCAGATCACTGCGAATGGTAAGGTTTTGGTGCTTTGGATTATAGGTTTGGAGCTTTGTCAGTAGTAATATTATAGGGATTGCCTGGTCTTGCAAAGGGATGATTGTTGGATCTGTAATTTTTCTAGAGGATGGTTTTGCAATAGAATGTGATATTTTAAAGCACGGACTGTGAGGCCAGACGGGGGGTTGAATCCCGGCTCCATGACTTACTAGCAGTGCGACCATGGACAAGTCGCTTTATCTGTTTGTACCTCAATTTCTTCATCTGCAATATGAGATTAACGATGGTATCTACTTCACAGGGTTTGTTATGAGGATTAAATAGGCTTATATATATATATGTAGCTAATAAAATAAGCTACATATATAATACATATTATGTATTATGTATATACTGTTTAGAAGAGTATCTTAGCAAATACTAACATTTATAAAGTTTCATTTTTCTTAGAGTACATTGAAAATGGGATATTAGAAGAAGGAAAAATGGACAACAGTTTGTGTCAGTGTTATGTTTTTTTTTGGTAACATGAACAGCAGCAGGGTAAGGACCCCGGGGGAACAGGGTAGGACTGGAAAAGCCAGGAGTTATTAAGAGGTTAGAGCAGGAAGCAGGTCAGGTTATCTAAGACATCAAAGCAAGAGTTGAGGAACATGTAGGACAGAAACATTCATGGTGTCAGAAACCAGTTATGCAGGCTCAAGTTCATTAATTCTTTCAGCAGATAATTGTGAAGTGCCTAATATATGCCAAGCACTTGCCAGGCATAAGAGAGACGTGGTAAAGCCACATAGCCCCTACCCTGAGGGGACTAAACAGTCTAGAGGGGAAGGCAAATATTAAGTAACCTTTTCAAACCAACCATATGATGTGCTCCCAAACAGACTAACCACTGTGTCAACTTGACTAGAGTGTCAAATTTAGGTGAAGCTTCAGATAGGTATTAAGAGGGCCAGGAAGAAAAACAGGTTCAAGGCACCGACAATCAGATATAATACATGGAAATGACCCCAAGAGGTGAAGGGGATTAAGAATACACTTATCTCGATGAGCATCGGGTAATATATTGGACTGCTGAATCACTGTACTGTACACCTGAAACTAATATAACACTATATGTTAACTACACTGGAATTAAACTTTTTTTTTTTTTTTTTTTTTTTTAAAGATTTTATTTATTTATTTGACAGAGATAGAGACAGCCAGCGAGAGAGGGAACACAAGCAGAGGGAGTGGGAGAGGAAGAAGCAGGCTCATAGCAGAGGAGCCTGATGTGGGGCTCGATCCCATAATGCCGGGATCACGCCCTGAGCCGAAGGCAGATGCTTAACCGCTGTGCCACCCAGGCGCCCCTGGAATTAAACTTTTAAAAAATTTTTTAAGTCTACTAAAAAGGTATGGCAATGACCCCTAACTGGCATTTGGCTTAAGTTGGGCTTCCTGGCTACATCTGCAAGGGCAGGTAATGATTCCATGGTGTGGGTACTAGGCTGGTAAGGCAGAAAAGTGATTATACTTGACAAAAGAGTTCAAGAATATGCTGGCAGCAGCGGTTAAGCGTCTGCCTTCGGCTCAGGGCGTGATCCCGGCGTTATGGGATCGAGCCCCACGTCAGGCTCCTCTGGCTGTGAGCCTGCTTCTTCC